>NW_010296938.1:0-7010 GCF_000700745.2 Antrostomus carolinensis | reverse complement strand
CAGAGAGCAGCCCCCAGGTGAATTATCTCTGGAGTTAATTTTTCTGTCCTTTGATGATATGACGATGGTTTCCTCTGCCTTAGATCACAGAATGGTTTGCGTTGGAACTAGATGATCCCTAGGTCTAGGGATCTAACATCCCTTCCACCCTGCCAAGAGTTGGATTTGATGATCCTTGTGGGTCCCTTCCAACTCACAACTATGATTCTGTGATTCTATGAGCAGGGACACCTTCCACTAGACCAGGTTGCTCAAAGCGTCATCCAGCCTGGCCAAGAACACTTTCAGGGAGGAGCAGCCACAGCTTCTCTGGCCAACCTGGGACACTGGCTCACCACCCTCACAGCCAACAATTTCTTCCTCACATCTCATCTCCATCTCCCCTCTGCCACTTTCAAGCCATCACCCCTTGTTCTGTCACTCCCTGCCCTTGGCCAAAGTCCCTCCCCAGCCTTCCTGGAGCCCCTTCAGGTACTGGGAGGCCAACTCAGGCCAGGTAAGAGGCCCATACCCTTAAAATCCTGCATTAATTCCACAACAGTATATCCTCCATTAAGCAAGAATGCTGTGGGAGTTGGTAGAAGCACACATGCACCAATGCTACAGAGCTTTTTTCAGGAGTAGATATGATGTGCAGAAAGGAGAGTGCTGCTTACCTCTATGTGAGACAACAAGCAGTGTTATAGCAGAACTAAAGCCAAAACTACTCTTGATCTTCACTAGCTAGAGCCCACACTCAGCAGACAGTATTGTAAACCGTATCGTCCTGTCTATGGGTCAGTCCCCTTGAAAAAGAATTCCAGCAGCTCACAGAATTACCATCAGCTAGTGCTAAAGATGAGGTACCATTTTAGAACAAGTACAGACAAGTGAAAAGAGGTGGACCAGAAGCTGAGCTAGGCTAACAGCGAACACAGCAGCTCACAGCAATGCTTCCGCCCCTTTCCTGGTTCCTAAGAAGCAATTGCTGCTGGGGCTCAGGGTCTGCTCTTGTTCTCTCACGTCAGGACCAAGTGGGTAAATGGAAAAAACCCCTCCAGTGTAGGGGCTGTAGCGGTCAGTGGGGTGATGAGAAAGGACACGGATGTGTATCTGCTCCAGCTACTCAAGTTCTTCTGCTTTTGTTGAGAGCACTGCATCAGCTTACAGTTTAAAGGCAAGTGTCCACTTGCTTCTGGAGCACATCATATGATTTTCAAGAGTGGGGATAGCTCATTGTCCCCTATCCCTCTACATGAGGGACATGTGGCCTCTGCGTTGGTTAAATGAAAGAAGGAAACAAAATAAAATGCAAAACATTTATTCGAGTGTGTTGTACAAAAAGTTTCCAGTCATAAAATGTATATTACAAATCATTGAAAAAGACAAGACATTTGGCATGCATATTCTAAAAAGAAAAAAACCACTTTGAAATGATAAAGTCTAGAACATTATGTAGTTTTCTTAAGTTCCACACGAACATTTTCATCATTTTGTCTTTGTATTTCAATTTCCAACCTTTTCACAATTCCTTATTTTAAAAACTTGAACCTTCCAAAAACTCGTCGGCAGCAGCTGACCAGAGGTGGTCAGTTAAACTGACCAGTGACCTCAAACCAGAGCTATCTAAAGAAAGATTGTGTTAAAAAAACCCAACAAACCCAAACCCCAAAACAACACAATTCAAGTCACAAGGCATCACTGTTATGAAAATAGAGTTTGACTGTATTTTGTGCCCAAATGGAAAGCATTTTGGCTTAAACTTGTTTAAAATAGCTTATTGCTTGTCATTTTAGTGTAATGATGATCTAGGTATCTGGAATACACAATAACATCTACCTTATCAACACAGAATCATCACTTCATTAAAAACTCACTAGAACATTTGGAAGTTCAATAAAACACAGTTGGATCTTCCTGAATTCCAAGTCAATTCACTGCTTGTGCTATTCTGAACGGAGTCTTTCACTATTAAGCATCCGTTTCACTCTCTAGACCTTAGCATTTCAAGAAAGGCATTATGTTTACAAATAATAATTGCATGTAAATATGGTCTTGTATAAAAAAAAACAACACTTTGAAATTATTTTAAACTGGTTTAAAGCTAAGCATATTGAAGGGCAAATAAAAATTCTGTTTCCCAGGCCATTTTAAGTAAGAAAAGAAACTTTCCAATATAATTTGTCTTAGACATTCAGCTAAAACAATGCTTTGAAAAATGCAATCACTATCTCACCTTCCACTCACTGGTTTACAAAGCTTTGTTTCCTGCTCACACAGGGTTTGGACCCAACAGTGGCAATAAAATCCAGTATGAAATATGGATATGCCTTTGTTTAGAGATAAGACTTTCAAAAGAAGACACAGAAAGAAGAGAGAGAATGGATCAACAGTGAGGAAAGGAGAGAAGTGGCTACAAGAGGTATAAAACATACAGCATGCATGTTTTTATACAACATCAAAGTCTTTCTGATGCACACAAAAGAAACAGATTCTCAAATATTCTAAGGTGTAGAGAGGATTTCTACAAGTCTCTTCTAACTAACCCCTGCTCAGGTTGCAGTTTAAAGGGCCTTTATACAGGATGAGCATTAAAAAAGAAGAAAAAAAGGGTGTATAAAAAACAGTCGGATCCCTGAACTGAACATGAGGTGTCCCGTTGCTCAAGGATAAACATGCACAATAAGTGATCTTTCACAGTACGCTCTGCTTCACGCTGCAATACAATTTTCATGAGTAATGCAAGCTGCAGACAAGCTCGTCTGGCTTTTACATTACAGGTCATGGGAAGCAGATGTTTATTTTCTTCCTGAGACTTTTGGTTCCTGCTACAAACAAACTACACCAGCCAACTCGCATCTAATGGCAAAACGGTGCCGAAGAGCCATCAGCGCATCAGTGTAAACCATTGGTTTTTTCAGGGCTAATCTAGAGTCCCAAACTAGCCTAAGTGGACACACTGGGAAATAAAGCTGAGCAGCAAAGGAATCGTATTCACTCTGTTACTTGGAATGAGTCTCTGCAACACAACAGCTAAAGGAACACATCTAGAAGGGAGGGAGAAAGAAGTGGCATGAAATGTCAGAGCTCTCTGTAACTGTGTCTCACTCCGCGGGGTGTCACGCTACCGATGGTTCTGCAGATGGATGGACTTGTTCTGACACGAGCGTTTCACATGGTATGAACTTATGAGTAGACAGTATGCACTTATCGTATTTTATATGATATTCTGTTATGATCTACACAATGAAGAGTCGCTTATCTCTTCTGCTGCAGTTACGCTGTTACTCCTTCCCTCTCTTAATGAGAGAGAATCATTTAGGAATCATTTTTACTATTTCATCTAGAATAAAGCTGTTTATTTTTCTGGAATAAGAGCATCCATGTGGGTAGTTACACTCAAGTAACTACTCTGATAAGAGCTATACTGCTTAATTTCCCTCATCAGAGAACCCTTAAAATAGTTTTTTTTCCTGACAATTCAAATCTATTTCTCCTTCAAGCTCTACACCTGACATCAGACACTGGAGTAGAAATGCTGACTATCCTCCAACTTCTTCAAGAGTGGTTCACATACAGGATCAAAACAAGAAAAGAGGGTAAGGGGACACTGGCTTTTATTTGAACAAAAAGCTTTAATTATCCTAAAAAAAAAAAATCCTTGAAAAGGCAGAAAAAAAAAAAAAAAAGAAGCAATGCTTTTTGGGTTGGTAAATCCAAAAAACCTCCCAGTATGGAGCACCAACTTTTAAGGGATAGTGCCATTATACTGAGGCTCAGCATCACAAGCAGGAGGAAAGGATGGCATCTAGAGGAGACGCACGCACACACACAAAAAAGTATGTGGAATACAGTAGATTTTCTGTGTCTTGTAATTTACAGCTAGGAATTATTTCTCATATTTTTAGTAGCCTTTTAGAAAGCACTGTGGTGACAGAATCACCCGCATTTAAGACTGTTGCTATTCAGCTTTGCCCAGTGTCAATCACTGTTTTACAGGAACACCTGTATATACTTAAACATAGTACTGAAGAATAAAATAAACTGTTTCCAAAGTTAAAGGACAGTTCCAAATCTTTAAGGACAAATTCTGCAGACTGTTACTGAAGGGCACAGTGCTCATCACAAGAGATCTGCAAGCACCAGTCCTTAAGGCTACAAGAAGACACATCCCTCATACAGTAGCTGTTAAGAAAACTATGGCTCAGGTAGCAAGAGGTTTTTCCTCATTCGAGCTGCCTTTCCTAGCCCATTCTTTACAGGAAAAAAAAAAAAAAAAAAAAAAACAACAACCCCCCCCCCCCCAAAAAATGGAAAAAAAATGCAACTGAACTACACACTCATTGCTTTAGTATTTAAGATCACAGAACAATCTTAAATTTACAGGAAAAACTTAAAGAAGAATAAGCAATCTGAAAACTGGCCAATGTAAAAAAAAATAAATACAGATCTTTAAAAGAAAAAGCAAAAAGCCCTCAAACATTATGTAAGTATATTAGAGAAGCTGTGGGTCAGAAAGGGAAATGCTGTCCAGTGGTTGGAAGGTGCACTGCAAAAATACTTTTACATTGATTGCATTCATTTGCATAACGAATTTAGAAAAGGTAATTGGTAACAGTATGTCTGAGAAACATAATTTCACTAGATACATTTTACAGAGATAGACATGATTTACTACGTATTTAACCTTCTACTCAAGCAGAGTGGGAAAATTACATTAGAAAAACAGCCAAGTACACCAATAAAGTCATCCCATCAGCCCAAACAGCCAAATCTTCATACTGCTTTTCTGTAACGGATCTTCTGATAATGGATTAAAACATAATTCTAAATTTCTCTTAGTTTAACTTCAGTAATTCAGTCATTCCACCCCAACAGACAAAAGTAGCATTTTTGATTTATTTTTAAATGGCAAAATAAATCCCTAAGCTTAAAAAAAGAACCCCAACCCAAACCCTTTTGTTCCCACCCTGCTTGCATTACAAAGCCATCAGTCAAAGCCACTAAACTGACTTTCTAGGTTATATCTGTCAGTCACAATACTGTTCAGAGAACATAATGTCCAAAAGCCACCGAAAACATCCAAACCTTGTAGCTTGTTTGATGAGTCTAAACTATCTGAATAGACAAGATCAGAGTTCAAGAGTGCAGGTAAAAACAGGATTCTATGCTGGCATCAAATGGTATCCAAACTTTGTATCCAAACTAAGAACTAGTGGAAAAAAAAACATTTACTTGTACAGTAGCCAATACATTCTTTGGAGCAGTCAAGTATTTTTCCTAGTGCTTAAAGATGCACTACTAAATGAATCCTAACCCTTATGGGAGTCAGAGTTATCTCCACAGAAACGCAGCAGAGGAAACCTTAAGCTAAAGGGGCACTGTCAGATACAAAATGTATCCTACCAAAATAAATAAAAAAAAAATAATTAAAAAACTCAGCTGCTACTCATACAAAGCAGTTTTTATAAAAAGCATTTCCCTTCGCTCACTGTTAGACGTTACTCTGAGCATCTGAACGCTGCAAAGCAATGCTTATGTCCTAAACAGCAGCGGCTCCTTTTAAGAGACATTGTACTATTTTGCAAATACTGCTCCTTAAGATATCTGACAATGCCCCTGTGAATGTAAGAGAAGTATGAACAAAGCTGCATCTAGTTCTCATTAGAAAAGTCAACATTTACACAGGATAACCTTTAAAATGCCCAATATTCATCACTGCCAAAAGTAAAAATATTTTTGCCATCTAAAATCTTCACCATTCTGTTTAATGTTGAATAAGTCAAAAGCATTAAATCATGATGCTTAACATCATAAACGCTGTACATCACAACTTGTGTCCATGATTTAACAAGGTCTCATTTGTGACAATGTCAAAATCCCCTGAAACTACAACAGTTAAAACTCTGGTTTTGACATTTCCATACCTTCAGATAGTGTGTGAAGATATTCAGTAAGCAGAACCTATCCTCCATCTTCTGCAGCAATGATATGGAGCTAAGGTGTTGACAGACCCTGATGTTTTTACCACAAGGCTGTCAAACCCTGGAGCAGGACAAGATGCCACAGTCCTGAGCCAAAGAATGTCTAAAATGCAGCTTTTCCCTTTGTTACTTCCACTGGTGGAGCAGCATTTTGAACAAACTCAGGGTTGTAGGTTGAGTTTCCCTAAGCT
Source organism: Antrostomus carolinensis (assembly GCF_000700745.2). NCBI lineage: Eukaryota > Metazoa > Chordata > Aves > Caprimulgiformes > Caprimulgidae > Antrostomus > Antrostomus carolinensis. The sequence continues at coordinate 856 of NW_010296938.1, read as the reverse complement.
GGGCACGGCTGAGGATACCAGACAAGATACTGCCATCTCTTAAAGTATGGAGGAAACACCACTGTGAACCTCTCCTGGAGCCCTGCAGATTGTGTGTGTTATCCCGGTTATATATGCAATTAGAGATTTACCATACACTCAAGGAGTCTCATCCCATTTTAGCTAAAAATTTCTTTTCTGCTGCAGGTTGGTACATAAGACTTTAAACTCTGTGTGGGGAAAAACGTCCTACTCCAATATAGTGTTTCAACAAAGAGGGAAAAATAAAGAAATCTATTAAAAATTCTGGCAGTTTTGTTCAGTAAAGGTTTTTTTTTTGAATTTTTTTTTATAAAAATGTACCAAGGAGTAAACTTCAAAGAAATCAGATGATGTATATAAAAATAGTTTTCAGTGGCTCTGGAGGGAAAAAATTAGCAAAAATAAAAAGAAATAAATGAAAAAAAAAGCAAATAGTAGTTTCTTTTTTCTTTCTTCACATCACTGAGCATCCTCTAGAGGTGGTTCTGGGATCCCCCTAAAATAAGACAGACATAGTTGAACTCAATTCTTACCAGCTCTTCACACTGTAAGCCTAGATTCTGCCTATCAGCTCAGTTGTTAAAAGGTGGTTTTTTTTTTCATAGTTTAGTTCTATTCAGGGAACATCACAACTACAGAGAAGCACAGCACGTGTCACAGCCTCCTGCCAGGGTTCAGACACTGCTACTCTGGTGGTTTTCTACGATGGCTTGATTGGTTAATCTCCATACTTTCAAGTCTGACACAGATGACAAATGAAAATCATGATGGAACAGGGAGTTCCTTCCTTTATTTCAAATTACTGGGATCTGGACAGGTTGGATCAATGGGCAGC
>NW_010296937.1:389-903 GCF_000700745.2 Antrostomus carolinensis | reverse complement strand
ATGGCAGGACCACGCTGTGATTGAATGGGACTGTCTCAGAGCCCACGACAAGTGGAGACTTGCCGAGGCCACAGAAGATCTTGGCTGTCTGGGGTGTCTATATCAAGATATGTATTTTAATATAAAAATATCGATGTAATGTTCTTTTGGCTGGAAAACAGCCCAAGTATTTAGTTTTCATGTCAATATTTCCGTTGGAGATGTCGACGTTGGGCCAAGTGACTCTCACTTTAGATGTCTGGTTGATGCCTCAGTCCTGACTGAGCCGTGAGATGTTTGGTACCAGCTGTGACTTGTTCTGGGAGGACAAATGATGAGGAAAAACTTCACTGGGAGGCTGGAGGGATTGTCCAGCCACCTCCTCAGCATCCTCTGACTTCTGGAGATGGTAAAGAGGAAAATTCCAAACTGAGGGGGGTAAATCCATCCAATGGTTGGGGGTTGGTGTTCATTTGTTGTTCCTTTTGTTATTTAATTTGTTATTACCGTTGTTACTTCCCTGTGAGGGTGTCGG
>NW_010296937.1:0-374 GCF_000700745.2 Antrostomus carolinensis | reverse complement strand
CTGGAAGCGTTCAAGGCCAGGTTGGATGAGGCTTTGAGCAACCTGGTCTAGTGGAAGGTGTCCCTGCTGATGGCAGGGGGGTTGGGCTGGATGATCTCCTGAGCTCTCTTCATTCCCTGATTTCATGAGGAAAATTCCTGATGAAACCGTCCAAGAGCCGTTGGCAACACTGCAGGGATGGGGACTGTCCTGGGACAGGAGCCGATGGCCTTGAGCTCTGGAGCAGCACGAGGGGATGAAGTTCATCAGCACAAGATGCCAATTACTGCAGTTGGGGCTAACGATGGTGAGAGGTTCTGCCACGGCCGGGGAGCTGGTGACACAAGCGTGGAGCCGGGACCAGCCCGGGGTGTCCTCGATGCTCCGACCTGTCC
>NW_010296936.1:377-582 GCF_000700745.2 Antrostomus carolinensis | reverse complement strand
GAGGAGGAGGAGGAGGAAGGAGAAGGAGACTCCCTGGAGGGGTCACCCACCGAGGGTGGGGCCACCACCGAGAACAGAACCAGCCTGGGCGGCTTCTTCGAGGTGTGGGGACGGTGGAGATGGTGGTGGCACAGGGATGGTGGAGGTGGTGGCATGGGGACAATGGAGGTGGTGGAACGGGGATGGGGGTGATGGTGGGGGTGGC
>NW_010296936.1:0-237 GCF_000700745.2 Antrostomus carolinensis | reverse complement strand
GTGGCAGGGGGATGATGGAGGTGGTGGCACGGGGATGGAGATGATGGAGGTGGTGGCACGGGAACAGTGGAGGTGGTGGCACGGGGACAATGGAGGTGGTGGCACAGGGATGGAGATGACAGAGGTGGTGGCACAGGGACGATGGACATAATGGTGTGGGGACAGTGCAGGTGGTGGGATGGGGATAGGGGACGTGGTGATATAGTGACAGAGGTGGTGGCACAGGGATGAGGGACA
>NW_010296935.1:0-3952 GCF_000700745.2 Antrostomus carolinensis | reverse complement strand
TCCCATCTGGTCCCATAGACTTGTGAGGATTTCCTGTTGTCCTATCCCTTGTTTCTTGGGAGAAGAGACCCATGCATTTTGTTTGATTTCTTGAGTATAGGCAACTGAGAAAAGTTTTCAGCAAGTGTCTTGCATACTGTGAGATCCTTATGAGAGGACTATACCACAGTCGGCATTTGCAGAAGACTGGACAAAACTGTGGGATGACCATCCTCCTACATCACCTCTCACTGGCCCCAGGGGTAGGAGTATTTCTGACCCACTTACAGTGTACATCTGCCTAACTTTGGTGGGCCTGTTTGGTTTTTTTTTGGGAAGGGCATTTAGATAGGTCTGTCTTTTTGAGGTCTCAACTCAGAGTGGAGCCCAGCCTCTAGACCAGCAGACACAGCCAAGAGCTGTCTTGCCATGTGGTTGTACAATGCCATACTGCTCCAATACTCTTTCCTTTCCAGTCTTGTCTGTTCCAGTGCGAGGTGAAAAAAATATCTCAGCCTTTTTTCTATACATTTCCATTCTTCGTAAGCAAAACTTCACCAAGAGTTGTAGCAGATAGTGTGATCCGGGCCATGGTGTTCAGTGGAGATATATCTGATTTAAGAGCGTTTAAATTAAGGCTGTTCTTCTGCAGCATAAACACAGTCTCCTGCTGCTTTGAAAACAGAGCAGGAGGCAAGTCACAAACAGGAATGATAACACCGCCCATTCTGAAAGCTAAACTGTGGGTTGTTAGGTACAAATGATAAAACCTCTGCCAAATGGTTTATCCAGTCTCTTCTGAATCAAACCAGTGTGTAGAGAGCCTACCTGCACATTTGAAAAAAAAAATTCATTTGTTTTGAACTAGGTACCTTATATCTTCATGTGTTGTCATTTTATACTGGTATGATGTGAAGCAATGGTAATAGCTCTCTAAGCATTTGCCCATTACAGCTGAGTCTGCAGATCTCCGTTGTAGCTCTCTCAGTAACCTTCCTTCCAGCCGAAGGAGACCTGCTTGGTTCAGTCATGCCTATTACAAAACACATGATATTCTTTGCCCAGCCTTGCTTCCATCCTTTGTACATTTTTTAGCTCTGTGAGTAACTTTTCAAGACAATGAGACTGGAAATTCATTCAACACATAGGATGAATGAACACCCGGGTCTCAGAGTAGTGACATCATTTGTACCTCATAAAGGATGGTGTTTCCACAGCTCCCAGATTAGCAGCTCCAAAAAAACTAAAGTTATATTGTTACTCTTTTTTTTTACCTTTGACAGTGATGCTTTTGTATCTCATGTGGATTTCCTGGATCCAGGGGACTGTCTTGCCAACCTACGTTTTTAATCATTAAGACTTTTATGTGAAAAATAAAAATCACAACCAAACTGACAGTTGGCAGACTGTCCAGCTTATCATTTCATCTTGACATGGTAATGTATGCTAGCAAATAAAAGGTTTAAATGAATAAATTTACTGTTTTAAAATTGCATAAAATGCATTTAGTCACATAGAAAAAAAATCTTAGACATTCTGTTAAAAATATAATTTTATTCAATTATTTTATCATGGTACATACTCTGATGTTCGCACAGATACTGGAAGATTTATACTGACATTATTAAACAGCTGATTTCAGTTGAAGGTTGAAAAGAGATAAGGATCTGAAAAATTTCAGTCCAGATTCGCATGTCCTTTGCATCCAGTGTTTTACTCAGATGTGTCACTTTAGCCAGGGGTAACTTCTCTACCGAGGAAATTGTCTACGCTGTGTTGGGTGAGGAAATAGACTTTACCTTTTTAATCAGCACTTTGGCTTTAGGTACTTCTAAAATTTCTAAAATGTGAGTTGATTATAAACTCTCATGGCTATTTAAACTAGGTCTACCTAAGTCAAACTAAGCATATTTGGGCTGCAAGGGAGAAGAAAAAAATAGCTTGAAAAGACTATGAGGATTACCTGTTTTTTTAATTTTTGTTTTTCACTTCTTACTCTGACAGACATATGTATATGTAAAGCTTTCAACATGTGCTGTAGATACGTAGGGTTAAAATAAACACATTCAAGCAGTGCTTACAATGTTCATGTGAAATGTGGAGGGTCATAACTCAGTTCACACTCGTGTTCATGTATGTGTACTTTGGTGAGAGTTTATAAATAGATTTTTTGGTAAGGTGCCTTTTCCTTAAACAAAGTGTTATCTTTTACAGGTTCCCTACCTGGTGCATCTGATGAGAGAACCTGGATGTTGCACTCCAACTGGAAAACCTGAGCTGCAGCAAGTGCATCACTTTGATGGTAACATTCATGGTCATAACTCTTTTGCTCATGGAGAAGGTCTCCATGGCAGAAAGACATATGACAGTCAGCAGAAAGATAACTTAATTCTCGGGAGTTGGCAAAACATCACTCAACAAAACACCACTCAACAAAAACTCCAGAAACTGAGGAACTGTCTTTAAATATACATTGAGTACAGATGAAATCAATGAATATTTTTGTTCTGAAGAGACTCATAGCTTAACTAATGTGATGCCTGTAAATCGAGAGAGCCTGTCTGTAGAAGTAACACACCTATCACTGTAACATGGTATTAAGGTAGAAGAAGGCCAAACAATGAATTTTGAAGGCAAGAAGAACATGCATTGACATGCAGATTTATGTCAGCCTTATGCACTGTTGCCAACATATAAAAAATGAACCATGAATGCAAACACTGTCAGGTCACACTTAGAATCATAAAATCATAGAATTATAGAATCAATTCGATTGGAAAAGACTTTAAGATCATTGAGTCCAATCATAAACCTAACACTGCCAAGTCCACCATGTACCCAAGCACCACAACTTTTAAATACTTCTAGGGGTGATGATTCAACCACTTCTCTGGGCAGTCTGTTTGACAACCCTTATGGTGAAGAGCTAATACCCAATCTAAACCTCCCCTGGTGCAACTTCAGGCCATTTCCTCTTATCCTAGCCCTTATTACTTGGGAGAAGAGATCGACACCCACCTCGCTACAACCTCCTTTCAGGTAATTGTAGAGAGTGATAAGGTCTCTCCTTGGAGTCCTTTTCTCCAGAAAAGACCTAGACCAGATTCATGGTGCCTAACAGACATCATCTTAAAAGATGATTCAGGTAAACAAGCTTGATTATTTAGGAGGCCTTTCTGTTCAGTGTGTTTCCATAAGTGTGGTGCAAAGAGGAATAAGTATGAAAAATAAACAGCTGTCAATTAAATTAATTGCCAGAAATGAGTCCTGCACCATTGTATACTCAAAATGCCAAATAACTGAAGGTCATTTTGAATCTAGTTGTCAGATAGAAAAAAAGTTTTTTTGTTCTGCCAGGGAAGAAGACAAATTTTAGCTAGATTTCCATCAGAGAAAACCGTTTCTTAACTTTCTTATCTCCCATCAAACACACCTTTACAGGTGTGGATGTCCTGAAGTAGGTATTCTAAGTTCAGTCCAAGTGTTAAATACTACTTCAGATATATATGAATATTGTCATAGTTCATATTTCAAAGCCAGTCCTGAACAAGGTAAGCTATAGATACCATAAATATCTGCCAATTGCCACATTCCAGTGTCAGCAAGTGACAGACAATATCGTCCTTCTCTTGTCCCATTTCTATAATGTAATATACAATATACCACTCATGTTGGAGCTCTGGCATTGATACATCTCACACATGAAGTATTTTAGAAAACCCAGCCTTTTCCTCTGCAATATGCTCCATTGAAGTCAAAACAGCTATATATGAGCCTTACTTCAAGAAAGTATTTACTCATTTTCTACAATTTATCCCTTCTCATGACAGCAAAAGGAGTTTAAGGCTCCATTGACTTTAGTAATATACAACAGTGTTAGTTTTCTAATATTGCAATACAAACATCCTTCTGACATAAAGTCAACACCTTTGAGGGTGCCTGCACTCATGCAGTCCCCTCTTTTTTTTTTTTT
>NW_010296934.1:0-821 GCF_000700745.2 Antrostomus carolinensis | reverse complement strand
GACAGGGACACTGTGGGGACAGGGGACACTGCAGGGACAGGGACACTGGGGATGAGGGACACTGTAGGGACAGGGGACACTGTGAGGACATAGGATGCTGCAGGGACAGGGACACTGTGGGGACAGGGGACACTGCAGGGACAGGGACACTGGGGATGAGGGACACTGTAGGGACAGGGGACACTGTGAGGACATAGGATGCTGCAGGGACAGGGACACTGTGGGGACAGGGGACACTGCAGGGACAGGGACACTGGGGATGAGGGACACTGTAGGGACAGGGGACACTGTGAGGACATAGGATGCTGCAGGGACAGGGACACTGTGGGGACAGGGGACACTGCAGGGACAGGGACACTGGGGATGAGGGACACTGTAGGGACAGGGGACACTGTGAGGACATAGGATGCTGCAGGGACAGGGACACTGTGGGGACAGGGGACACTGCAGGGACAGGGACACTGGGGATGAGGGACACTGTAGGGACAGGGGACACTGTGAGGACATAGGATGCTGCAGGGACAGGGACACTGTGGGGACAGGGGACACTGCAGGGACAGGGACACTGGGGATGAGGGACACTGTAGGGACAGGGGACACTGTGAGGACATAGGATGCTGCAGGGACAGGGACACTGTGGGGACAGGGGACACTGCAGGGACAGGGACACTGGGGATGAGGGACACTGTAGGGACAGAGGACACTGTGGGGACACTGGGGACACTGTGGGGTGGGGAGGGGTGGGGGACACAAGGGATGGTGTGGGGATGAGTGACACTGTGAGGACAGGGGACACTGGGGATGGGGACAGTGGGGGACAC
>NW_010296933.1:425-758 GCF_000700745.2 Antrostomus carolinensis | reverse complement strand
CACCCCAAAAACACACTGATCACCCCAAAAAACAGCCCCAAAAACACATCACCATAAAACCACCACAATCACCCCAAAAACACACCCATCACCCCCAAAACACCCCAAAACCACACCCATCAACCCCAAAATACACTGATCACCCCAAAAACAGCCCCCAAAACACACCAGATCACCCCCAAACCAACCAAAATCACCCCCAAAACACACTGATCACCCCAAAAACACCCCCAAAACCAGCAAATAACACCAAAAACACCCCAAAACCACCACAGTCACCCCCAAAACACACCAGATCACCCCAAAAACACACGGAACACCCCCACACCACCC
>NW_010296933.1:0-217 GCF_000700745.2 Antrostomus carolinensis | reverse complement strand
ACCAGCAAATCCCCCCCAAAACCACCCAAATCACCCCCAAAATCACCCCCAAAACACACTAATCACCCCAAAACCACACCCATCACCCCAAAAAACACCCAAATCACCCCCAAAACAGCCCGAAAACACACAAAACACCCCCAAAACCACCCAAATCACCCCCAAAATCACCCCCAAAACACACTAATCACCCCAAAACCACACCCATCACCCCAAA
>NW_010296932.1:9615-18248 GCF_000700745.2 Antrostomus carolinensis | reverse complement strand
GGCGCCTCTCTGTGAGAGAGGGGGTTCCAGTGAGGTGTCCTCGTCCCTTGTGTGTCTTAGCCGGTGGGATTTGGGCTGCGTGGTGGCCATTCCCAAGCCCCGGCAGGTCGCTGTTGTGAGCAGTGTAACGCGTTTGCTCTGCGCGCACGTTCGCTGGGCGTGCGTGCAGGGGAAGAGCCATCCTTAAGAACAGGCTGCAGGAGGATGAGTAACTGAAGAGCCAGAGCTTTCCTGGGTTGCGGCTCAGGCCCTGTTGCTGCCTGACTCGATGACTCCCTGTACTTGCCCTACACTGTAGTGAGTAACCATGCTGGAAAGGCAAACAGGTCTGTGAAGTGGCCACTGAGTCGGTGGAAATCACTGCAAAGCCTAAAGTGACCGCTTAAGACTGGAAAAACTCTTCTGAACTAATGATCTTGATGACTTTGTACTTTGCATCTCACATAAGGGCAGGCAAAGCCTTTCTGTTGTGGCTTTACCTGTAGTACTTTATTATAGGTCTAAGTGAATGACTTATATTTGTACCACCATATGCCCCCTCCCTGGAAGTGTTTAAGGCCAGGTTGGATGAGGCTTTGAGCAACCTGGTCTAGTGGAAGGTGTCCCTGCTGATGGCAGGGGGGTTGGAACTGGATGATCTCTAATGACCCTCCCAACCGAAACCATTCTATGATTTTATGATATACAAAACTTTGCATTTCATGTTAGTTGAAATAACATCATTGGAACTGGGATGGTGTAGGGGGAAAAAAATAAGGTATCTTGGTAAGGGGATTTATATCCCCATGCTGCTTTTTTTTCCTAACTTGTATCAGTTGATCTAATGACAGATCAACTACTTAACTAGTGTAATGGACTGAAAGTAAATCTTCAGGGTTGCTGTTGTCTAGTTTCAAAAGGGCATATCTTGTATGAATTAATACTAACTTGCCTCATACTTATACAAGAAAAGAGCAGCACAATTGTTACATAAATAATTATTTCAGAAACCAATCTTGCATATGGGCAAACAGGAAGAGGTTATGAAGTGTATTAATGGAGAGCTCCCTGTTAATTTAGAAGTAATGTATCTCAATGACTGGTAATAATTGAAAAGTGGGGAAAGGGTATGCTGTATAGGGCACATGTACATAATATTTTTCCATATATTATATAATGACAATACAGCTTCAGGTATTTTATAAAAGTACCAAAAAAACCCACCCAAACCCCAGCACATTAAATGGGCTTTGAAAATCTCTGTACAGCCCTGCTTTCTCTTGCCTAGCACAGGGTGACTTTATTTCCTCCACAAGGTTATCCTGGAAGGTGGTTACAGCAGTCATCCGCAGTTTACTATTTTAACTCTTATATTCACCTCTCCTCATTGTCCCTTGTTAAGTACTTGTTAAATAAAGCTCCTGTAAAATAAGCTTAGGTGTGAATTTAAAATGCAGTGGCCATTCTGCACTGACTTGCCTTGTGGATACATGTTCTACTCTTAGAATGCTTTTTTGTGGTTTAGCTTAATCTGCCTCAGACTAAGCTAAACCACACAGAGTGCCCCCTCATGTGAAATAAGACATCCAGGCAAGCAGGCCATTGTGGAATAGTTGTTACATAACAGATATGAGGGGTTGTTACCACATATAAACAAGGTTAAATCACCCTGGGTGTTATCATTTTAAAGTCAATCAAAGATGGGGCAGAGATGAACTAGAGGATGTGTTTGTGCTGGAAGATGATTGTGGTCATTGTCAATAAATCATTGCTGCCTCCCCAGATAGGGAATGTCCTTCAGTTGAGCCTTACTTCACTGAACAGATAGTCCCCTCAATTCAAGGTTTTATCTGACCAACTTCAGGCAAATTTGAGAAAGCAAAAATATTTCTTGGTCATATGGTGGGATTAAAGACTTCATCCTTTTAGAACAAAAAGAGAATTAAAAAAAAAAAAAGGCTCATGGATACAAAGTCATGAGCTCTCAGAATTATCTGTAAAGACAGAGTGTAAAAGTGAAAGAACTATCTGGTTGAGAGTGGTTAAAGTTGTATTGCCATCAATTTTAGTGAAGCCAATAACAATAGTTAAAAAAGAACTCAAAGTCTGGAAGCTTGGTTTTTCTTTTTCCTTTAAGATTGATATCCTGGGCTCACGGATCGTATCTTATTGGTAACAGTAGGTGATAATAATTCACCTCTTACACATTTCCGTGTTCATAGGAAACTCACAGTCTTGGCAAATGTGTGCCCTTTCTTTGTTATTTTTAATTAATGTCATTATAATAAGTAGTCTTTTTAAATCTCTATAGATGAATAATACAGATGTTGCTTATGTAATTGAAGTGCAGCTGTGTTTTGACCTTCAGAATCCTCGGGGGTATGCATGAGCTCTGAATGACACCAGATTCTTTAGCCTGTGTGTGTAGGGAGTGAATTAGTTTAGAAGGTCTCTCAAAAAACATCCTTCATGGGTTCTGTGGATAAGCATGATCAATTTGATTACTCAAATACAACACAATTTAAATCTTTCTTTCTGAGATAGTAAGTCTCTTACATGACAGGAAAATAAGATGTCATCTTCTGCTGTGGGGAAGCGTTTTTCTAAGGGTACAGAAAGTTAGAGAAACATTTTTGAAACTGTTCTTCAGAGATTTGATGAAATGTTGCTGAAGGTATCTTGAGAAAAGGTGTGCCTTCTCCATTGATAAAACAACCTTATGGAAGAACTCAGGGAGTATTATCTCTCCATGTTCTTGTGTGACAAAACCACTCATCCTACAAATTCTAAAACAGTGTATCAGGCTGCAGTAAGAAAAATTATTGCAAAATCATCTTTGCTAGACTTGATGTTTCTGGTTTTCTAAACTATTAGTTTACTAGTCCTCATTTAAGTTTCTTGCCAGCATTGCTGAGCCAGGAGAAGAGACAATGAGAAAGCTCCCTGTTCACCCCATGCAATGTCAGCTAACAGCCTGAAGTGCTGCCGAGTGCCGTTTGAACTAATCTGTGCATAAAATGTTTTAATAGCTTGCAGATGATTCATTCTGCCAGCTAAACTGTGGATGCAATAACTTCAGCAGAAGACAGTAACGCATTAGGTCATTACAGCCATTTGCACTAACTGTTTGCAGTGTAACTAATCCAGTATATGAACTTTAAAACTTTAGCTTGAGACAGCTGCTGAGGCTGAACTGAGCTATTCAGCTGACTTTATGTCAAAGTGACATACCACGCCGTAGAGTGCAGTTTAAAGGTGATTTGTGAGCAGCTCAGCTCCCTGTTGGCTGAAAATGTTAGAAAGGGTAGGCAGCTGGAGAAAACAAGTTATCATCCAACTCAGGTTATGCCATCCACTTCTCAATCGTCTGCTTTTGCAGTTTTTATTCATGCAGGTCCTGTTTTGTAAAAAGAAACAAACCCCACCATGTATCCTTGATGGACTGAGCATTAGCTTGAGGTAGAGATATTTGTGGGAAAGTTTTGCAGGCGGCCACTTAGCTGTCATATGAGACTAACACCTTTTGATGCTAATTGCTAGCAAAGTGGGCTTCATCTGTACAGATAAGTATACAGATAAGAAGCAATTGCTATTTTTTATGGTAACTTGTTTTTCTAATGTTTAATGCCTCGACCCATCTTTCTTTTTCATTGTTTCAAAACTTTTGTCTGGATTCTGACTGGCCAAAGGGCATAGGTAGGATCTGGATTTGCTCTGTCGCTTATAATTTTTGTGATGGTAAGGAATAAACAGACTTTGCTAGTCAGAACTGCTGGTTTTGATATATGTTCACACAGAAGACTATCTGTAGGACACGCCTTGAAAAATTACATTCATTTTAAGATAAATTATTTTGTTATTAAAGTAAAATATCTCAGTGACACACCCTGATGTCTGACTTTTGTAAGGAAAACACAGGGTTAAAAGACTTTTGCATAAATGTTGGGCCTGATGTTTAACCATTTGGTATTTTGTAAAAGCTTTTAAATCCATGAAAAGTGAGCACAGTATTTTATAATTTTAATCTGGTAGTGATTACTACTGTTTGATCGTCACAAAATTTTACTCATTATTTGTTGGCACTTTAAGAGCCAAAGCTGCAGGCAGCCTCAGCTTTGAGCAATTAATTCCTGACCTTGAGTGAAAAGTAAAACAAAGTGGAAAAAACAAGAAGGAATGAGTATGAGACAAGATAAGGGTGTCTTGTGAGCTGTAATCAGTAACCAGGCAGAAGTAAAAGAATGGCTCGCGAACAGGTGGAATTATCCAATCATGTGAATTGTTTAGGCGCGTGTGTGATAAGGGGTAATGAATCAAAGGTGAAAGAATGCCTGGGGCATGCTGGGGCGTGCTGGAGGATAAAAGGATATATAAGCAGTGCAAAGCTTCAATAAAGTGCTAATGCCTGATGACATCTCAGTGTTGGTCATTTCTTCATCCACCGCAATAATTTTGCTTCCTTTTCTGTCTGTGCCTTTTTTTTCGTCATTAAGAGAAGAAAGAAAATACTGAAGTGCTGGCTGCAGAGACTGATTTTCCTGTTGTCTTTAGTTTGTTAGTGATGGTTTCTTCAATCCAATCAAAAAGGGTCAGATGATGTCCTCGTAACTTTTATATTATTACATATGGTGAACTTACATTTTGTTATTAGCTACTTATTTAATGTTTATAAATGATCTGAGCATATTGTAGGTGAAAACTATCCTGTTGCTGTGCAGCATCATATCAGGATTACATCTTTAATTTTTTACTGCAGAACAGTTGAGGAAATTAGGAACTTCTGTTCTAGAACCACACTGCTAGATGAGTATACACATCTGCGTAGGAAACTTCTTTCTTTATTGCTCTTTGTGCCTTTCCCATTTAATGTTATTTCCTAGTTATACTAAAAAATGGTTCTACTAATACTCCTTCAGAAATCTGCCACCACTGAGGTGCTAATGTAAGTATGGCTTATCTTTCATACTCTAAGATTCAGTCACGTGTATCTCTATCAGAACACAAATATCTTGAATTTTCCCAGTTTAATGTAAAGCATCACCACTTATCTGTTGTAGACACCACTGAAAAGTTTAAATTTTAATTTTGTTATCATGGTCTGTAGTTATTGTATATCCTTGGTAATGCATAATTATAATTCAAACCAGGAAAGACTGAAGGTTTTTTAAATGATGAACACTGATAACCTTGAAAGTATTTCTTCTTACTCTACTTTGTATAAAAAAAATACTGCAAGATTAGAAACAAAGTTGTTAAATGTAAGAAATCCCTTGTTTTTTCTTGTTTCATAGCTTATGTGAATAGAAATTGTGAGCATTTGGTGAAAAGGAAGCTAAATTTGTAATTTCGAAAGAACTGAGGTTATCATAAATTAAGCTGCATTATGTGAATATCCAAGATATTAGACCATCCTGCAAAATGAGAGGAAGAAGAAATGTGGTCACAAAGGCTCAGATGATTTACTCAGAACACAAAACGATCTTTGCATAATCATATAGTAGTGCTAAGTTATGGGTTTTTGGTTTAAAATTGGTGACAGCAAATGGTCAGAACAAGTGTTTCTGTGTGAACTGAGGAAGGAAAATGTATGAGCGCCATTTGCTGAAAATGCTACTGACTGCTGCACCAGAGCAGGACACAGCAGTGGGACTGTGCTGCCTGGGGAATTCCTAATATTAATAGAATATTGCATCATATTTCTGTTCTTTTTCATACTTGAAATTCAAAATCATTGTAAAACTGCCTTGTTTTTTCATTTATGCATCCGAATGCTAGAAGAGCTAATGCTGATGGCTAACAGAAGCACAAAGAGAAACAAGTCTTCTAGAATCAGAAAAAAAAATGTTCAGATGTGGGATGTATTTGGGACTATGAAATTACACGTAGTATAGCTTCCTTGACATGCTACACTCATTGGCATGCTAATCCTTGATCAAATAGAATTGAAAAGCTCCATCTTGTGGTTTTCAATCTATGTCTTTGTGGAAAAGCACATTTGGGATGTAGATGAAAGCTGGAAGCTGACAAAGGGTGAATAAAGGCAGGTGTGAACAAGGAGGAGAATGAATGAGGAGGAAGCTGCTTCAGAAGGAACTTTTCTTGCTCTGGCATCATGTTTGTGCAGTGCTATTTCTGAAAAGCAAGTACTGTTTGTGAAAGAGGACTGTGTAGACTTGCAAAGTCTTAAGATAATCAAAGGCATATTTTTGGAGGTCTGTGCAGGTCTTGTTTCAGAGCTGCTGAATATTAGAAGAATAATTCTCATCCATTCAGCCTGTGACGTTCCCTTCTGGAGATTTACAGCCTTTGATTATTATCAGTCAATTGTTAACAACTTTGCTATCAGCAAATCAGCTGTTGTATGCCACTGGCCTGGAAATGAGAATTTGCAGACTTTCACCTGTTTCCTCTAAGGAAAAGAAGAGGGATTGGTAAGCACAACTGGCCTGGGAAGAATTAATGGTGTCAGTGACTGTATTCTAGGAGGCTGTGCTTGCCCCTATTATTATGTGTGATAAAGTATTTTATTGGACATATGAAACTTGGCTGACAGCTCTTTTGACTCTCAGCAAAGCAACTGCAGGATAACAGTGAGGGCTGTCTTTTAGAGGCTGATAACAATTGGTAACTGGAAGGTCTGAAGCAACTAAGCAAAACCTGCTTCAGTTTATAATTGCATACTGTGTTTTATCCAGCATAGCTGGTAGGCAGTAAAGAGGCTTTCTGCCATTTCTGAGCAGTACACGAGACTATCTAGATGACAGTCTCAAAGGGCATTTTGAGGAGATCATTAGTACACCTACTGAGGAAATGAGATCGTGTTTGGATACCTTTCTTCCCTAGTTCTTTGTGCAGCTTTCTGTGCTGTGCCATGCAAGATAGGAGTAAGAGGAGATAATCCTCTAGGTCAGTTAGTGGGGACTGGCTTTGCAAACACTGTGAATTGCATTAATTTTAAATAGAATGGTGAATGCTAAATGACAGGAATAAATAGTCTATATCATAGTTCTGGCAAATGTGTTTTATATTTTAATTATAAGTTTTATTTGCAATACCTAACTAATTTGAGGGATCAGGTCTACAAATCAAGGAGCTGTCCACATTAACTTGTTACATAATTTCTACAATTAGTTTCTTCTCATAGTTCCCACCACTACTTTTTGGAAGCTGAAATGGCATAACAGGATTTTGTTTAGATGTCAGAGGAATGAACAAGGGATGCTGTTCTCTGGAACAGACTGGAAGAATTGTGGCTGAGGGTCTGCTGGTGATACTCGACCGTAACTGATGACCCTAACACTGAAGTGCATGCAGTAGGAGAGAGTTGCAATTTTTACAAAGAATAGTCTCAAAAAATATGCTCCTGTTTTAACTCCATTATCTAATTTTGTATGTCCCTGTTGATTTCTCTATGTGCCTCCTGCATAGCAGAGCTCCACCCTGCAATTACAAAGTAGTCTTTCATAGTGAATTGTGACAGTGTTTAGTTGTTAGGAAGTCCTCTGTCTTGTCTTCTGTGCTGCTTTGAACCTCTGATAATGTCTTCTGCTCCTTAGCCAATCTGCATCTTGCACTAATCTTTCACAAAAAGGAAAAAAGTAACTCCAACTGTTCTAGTCACCTGATATTGATCAGGAGTAACATTTGTTTTCTTAGTAGCACAGATGTTAAAAATGACAATCCTACAGCTTGATAATTCTTTTCCTTACTTTCATATTTTGTTTCATGATAACAGGAGGTTTGCGGGTTGTCTGTGTTTTTTTATTTTTAATTGGTCTGGTTTTCCCCCTACAATTTTCACCTGCAAATTTCCTGAACTACTTCCCATTCTTGAGAGACTAGAAGTGGTAAGTTTTCTCCGTCTTTTCTCTGATGTACTTTGATCTATAAAACCCAATGTCATTATTCTGCAATGATTCCTAGTGGGCAGTGCATTTGCTGTTTCCTGCCTTGAGCATGGTGGATTCTTGCTGTTTCTTGTTAAGAGTGGCACCATGAAGACAACATAAGCATTTTCAGAGCATTTCTTGTGGGGAGGAGATCTTGCTGAGGCCAAGATAGTGATTGTTTTTGTATTGCTTGGGGCATTCATGATATTGGAGGATGCCTCTCTCATACATGTAAGGAAAGAGCAAAGAAACTAACTTACAAGTACCTATGAACAGAGGCTATGGTAAATCCAGCAGATGCATAACGCTACAGCAGGTGGTCTTACTTGCTATTCGAATACCTTTTCAGTTGTTGCCTTGATAGATCATGTGTATTCCAGTATCTGTTCTACTGTAGGTCTCAGTTACATTAGCCTCCTCCAGCTCATTTCCTTTGTTTTCTTAGGCCACTGTTGCTTCAAGGAGCTGGAGAAGACTCTGCAGGAGTAGTGGGAAGGATAAGGAAGGAGCATGCATTTTGCAAGAGGGGAAAGGCCCTGCTTAGTTTGTAGAAAGGGAAGGGTTTTAAAAGTACATGCAGTATGTCTGAGATGTGTTAATGAAAGATATCATTGCTGCCAGTTGGAACTGCTGCTCCCCATTTTCTTCAGGCTAGTGATCTTGTGGCAACCATGAAGGTATTTGTTTCTGATTAGCATTATTAGTCTGTTTCTGGTAATTCAAATGCTTTGTGGATAGTATAATAATATAATCACATCCATATTT
>NW_010296932.1:0-9600 GCF_000700745.2 Antrostomus carolinensis | reverse complement strand
GAGAAGCAGTCCTGCCTTGGAATACTGCATCCAAGGGCTGCACTTTGAAATTGCATTTTATGCCCTATGTAGATAATGCAAAATAGCTCTAGTTGTACATTACACTTTAAGCACGAATCTTTTTAAGGTTCCCATTGATGAGAAAAAAAAATTGCCAAGTATCTATTAAAAAAAAAAAAAGGGGGGGGGGGGAAATTCCATTATGAGATTTGTACCGATAAACGTGCAGAGAGGAACTGAATTAATTTGCTGTATTATTGAACATGCTATGTACTTTATAACAGAATCAAAGAATGTTCAGAGATAAATAGACCAGCTGGTTGGGATGGGACACAAATTGGCATTGGAGGCAGCTTGGAGGACTGCCAAAATACTTCTGGAGTCCAAGCATGAAGATCAATATGATGCAACTTGCTTGTGAATCTGAGAAGAATAAAAACTGCACAGAAATTCACCAATTACACTGCAGTGTAATGGTGATGACATAAAAAGCTCTGCACTCTGGTTTGCACCAATGCAACCTGCCAGCACAGGCAAGCATGGAGCGTCAGTAAAGAAGGATTAAGGAGTAAAGGGGCAGATAAGGTCATCAAGGTGCATAATTCTGTGGTTCCAGATTATCCCTTGTGTTTGGTACATGCCCGTCATACATGTCTTATTATACATGTTGGAGTCTCCCATTGTGATTGATATATATCCCCCTCCCCTTCTGTAATTTATTTATGGGATGGAATAGGAATGAATGTCCCCATAAGACACAGCGTACTATATGCTACCTATAGAGCCTGATGTTAGCAAGTGCTTGATTTTGATTCCCCCACTGCCCCTAGATTTATGCTGCATATTTAATTGCAATGGTACTGAGTCATTGCCACTAAAGCCTGTTTGGGCTGAAAGCTCCTTGAGTGGTTGTCAGTGTCAAATTATTTGAAATGGGCTTTGAGATTGCTACTTGTAATATATCAGCTACTGAAACTCAGGAGTTCCTAGTTGATGTTGTCCATACGAGATTACTTTAAGGATACTCTTCTATATATGTACATATATACATAGATAAATACAAATTGTACATTAAAATATACATCATAGAAATATTGAACAAGACTCAAAGTCCTGCAGATATGCACCATTAGTTATGAGTAGTTTCTTGATGTCAGTAGGGCAAATAATCTTATTTTTGTGGGCATGAACTATTATATTTATGTAAACCAATTGGAAAATTAGTATATCTGTCTGAGTTTCTTTATTATTTGGGGATTTTTTTTGTGTGCAATGATTGAATAGATTTTTTTCTGCAAGGGATACTATTTTTAATGATGCTTGACAGCAGAAATGCTTTTTTAAAAAATGCAGTAAGGAACTGAAAGCTTTTGCTTTTCCACCATAAACCATTGAAAATTTAAATTTCCAAATGCATTAGCAATTGTGTAATTTGAGAAAGCATTACATCTGAGATGACACATTTGAGAAAATGGATACGCTAAGGACTCCAGTAACTCAGTTGCATTTGTTTTCTCTACTGCGTGCTGCTAAGAAGACACGTGTGCAAAGATATCCTCAGCATGAAAACTTCAGGATTACTGTTTTATTCCAGTTAGTCCTAGTCAGTAGCTGGGACAAACAGTGGGCCATAAGGAAATACTAAATCATTCTTCTTGTCTGAGAGTTGCTGTTAGTGGGCTGGACAGTGTAGGAACTATTCAGGTGGTATACAACCTGTGAATTCCCGTGTGTGAGCCGACACAGGCAGGATGCAGGAACAACCACAACAACCATGGATAAAACACAAAATCACAGAATCACAGAATGTTAGGGATTGGAAGGGACCTCACTGGGGGATCTCTAAAGCAGCACCCAGGGCAGAGGCACGTAAGCCGGAATGCAGGCACCGCAGATCTTGGTCCTTGTGAGACAGAGAGCGAGAGATTCCGAACCTGCTGCTTTCTCCTGTGTATATCCAGGTTTTTTAGCAGGCAGTAGTTTTCTACTGTGCGTTGATCTTTCTGACAGCAGGGCAGGAATCCCAGGCATGTTCAGGGTGCCCCTGAGTCTATCACAGGCCTGTGTTATCTAAAGGCAGACGTTCTACTTGTCAAGCCCATAAGACTAAACAATGATTAGTAGTGTGATATATGTGTTTTGTGACACCCCAGCTGCAAGTCGCTTGAGCGTATTTACAGTCCTCCTTGCCAATCTTCTGTTATATTCCCACATCCTGCATGAATGAGAATCCCTTGATCCAGATAAACAGTCTTAGATCTGGATATTGACTGTATTTTCCATGCAAAGGAGATAGAGCACTGCCTTCATATTGAGGTACCTGTGAAGAATATAATCATAGAATCATGGAATGGTTTGGGTTGGAAGGGACCTTACAGATCACCTAGTGACAACCCCCCTGCGATCAGAAGGGACTCCTTCCACTAGATCAGGTTGCTCAAAGCCTCATCCAACCTGGCCTTAAACACTTCCAGGGAGGGGGCATCCACAACTTCCTTGGGCAACCTGTTCCAGTGTCTGACCACCCTCACAGTGAAGAATTTCTAATCTAAACCTGCCTTTCAGTTTAAACCCATTTCCCCTTGTTTTGTCATTAACTGCCCTTATGAATAGTCCTTCCCCAGCTTTCTTGTAGCCCCTTCAGGTATTGGAAGGCTGCTGTAAGATCTCCCCAAAGCCTTCTCTTTTCCAGGCTGAACAGCCCCAACTCTCTCAGCCTGTCCTCATAGGATGAAATATAAGTTGAACGAAAACACTTTAGGGTATTAAATAGAGTAACAATAAAATTCATTAACTACTCCATGCTTCAATAGAAAATGGTTCTACTCAGACTATTAAAGGAACAGCCTGGATTGTAATCTGTAAAAATTCCTAGTATGTAGCATAATTCCTAGTATGTAGCATTAATGTTATATAAAGACAGAAAAGCATTCCAGCTCATTATTTTTAATTCCAGTCTTTATTTCTGTTATCACACTAAATTGGATCAAGCTGTGAATGTTACTCTGCACTAAATGCTCTCAATGTTTCTTTTTCTCATTGGGTGGTTGTTGTTGTTGGGACTCTGAATGCTTCTAGGGGGTTTCTCTGCATGGGCTCAAAGCCATCTTAAAGCACAGCTGTTTGTTTCAGGGGAAAAGAAACAGAAGAAGCCTTAGTGGAAGTTACCTAAAACAAGCCTCAATGAGGGCTTCTGCCATATTTGCTTGGGAGCTGCTTTAAGCTGAGGCTCTTGCACGTGGCCCTGCCTAAGCTGCATTGCAGCCATGCCTGTGCCCAGCACTTGATCCTGACCCTGTGTGAACTTACCTTCTCAGGTTGACTTCAGCCCTGCTTCATCCCCACAGGGGTGACTGATGCCCTGGGTTTGGGGTGTCTCCCCTGACCTGCCCTGCTTCCTCACTGGAGGTAGTGGGACCAGTCCCAGCTGGTGAAGGCCCTGCCGTCCCACCCTTGTGAATCTCCTTGGCTCCTGACCCTGGGCCCTGGGGAGCAGCCCCAGCCCTTGGTGCTTCCCAACGGTCATCCACTTAAGTCTTAAGTAGCTATTACCAAAAAGAAAATCCATCCATTCAATTTCTAGACAGTTTTACATATGAATTTCACAGAAACTGTAGAACTTCTCTCCTCTTTTATAAAGCATTCACTGTGAAACCAGTGTGGTGCAGTTATCGATGTAAGTGCTCCTGAAGCAGATCTGCAAACATTTGCAAAATTACATCTATACACCCCCATAGTAGTAGAGTATGTTTCTTTTGAAGGTGTTGCGCTCTTGAAATGCATAATGAGAGATAAATTCTAGAAAAGTTTGTTGGAATCTACTGCAATAGTCACCACCAAACCATTTAGTGAGTATAGCATTAAAAATATGTATGAGAATGAAAAATATGCATGTAACCACCAGTTCTTGATACTTCTTGCCCACCATGTTTTTCAGAAGTATTTCTAGTGATCTGAAGTATTCTTGATCTTGTTGAGAGCTTACTCTATGCACTTCTCCTGAATAATGTATATTAATAATAATATACATAGAGCTAACGAATACATAATTCATAGAGCTAACGAATTTACTGTGCTTTACATTTTCAGAGTTCTGAAATAGAATACTACATATATTCATTAGTTCCTTTTCTAGCAGTTCCTCTGGCACAGTAGGTAAGAAAATACAATCTCTAAATATTTAAGAAATAATAAGAGGCAGTTTACAGCCAGCCTTTTGAAAACTGTCTTATTTTAGCTGTTCCTTTTTTTTTTTTTTAATTATCCTGCTTAAAGTAATTTGAACCTAATTTTCAGAAGGACTTGTGCCACTGTTTAGTCAATTGAGCAGCATGAAACATTTGGTGTCCTATAATTGTATGTGTAGATTAGTGGCACTTAGATGAGGGGGCATGTTGTGGTTTACTACAATCTGTAGATTGAGCTCCTAAAATACAAGAAAAGTACAGTGACAGATGAATTTACATGTGGATTTGAACATTTGAAGCTAACCAAAGCTCAGCTATTGAAACTCCATATGGCCTTGAGCTTACCGCTTAGCTTCTCCAAATGCTGGTTGTTTTTCTTTCTTAATGGTAAACATTGAATAATGTTACCGCAGACTATTGTTTGTAAAAGAAACAAACAAAGAATGTGGGCTTCTGGGGAAAGTGAGAGTAAATGCAGAAAGGACTGCAAGGTTTGTTTAAGGCTACATAATGTAGCAAAATTAGGAAGAAAGTTTCAGCAGTCCTGGTTTCCAGCATGACACATAGTTCACTACTTCCTAGATTCTTTCTTACCTGTCTTTCTTGTCATGGTGTCTGAGCTCTTTCAGTAATGTTTAAGCAATGATTTTTTTTTTTTTTTTTTTTTTTACATGTGGTTTCTTCTCTAAACCACAGTGTCCCTCCCTTTCCCTCATGTAACAAGGTCTCGTCTTGGTTCTCACAGAGCCAGTTCATGACACTTTGTGTGTGTGTATACACATATGTATTTACCCATACATGCTCTATGAACAAACACATGTATTTTTCCCTAAGTTAATCAAAGAGGCTGAGTCTTTCTCAAGTTAGTCAAGTAAACTCAGTGTTTTAATTTTAAATTCATATATGAAGAGTAAAATAAATATGCAAGATATTTTCTTTTCTTTTGCAAGCTCTTTTAAAATAGGCAAACCTCTTTTTTCCAAACATTCTATCTGAGTGCTTCAAGTTTCCCAGAAGTTGTACCCTAGAATAGTATTTCAAATGTAGCATCTTGAGTGTTTCATTTTAATTCTGACAAAGATGGGAGACAGACATTGATACTGGGGAAACTGAAATTTCTCTGCAGTAAGGAGTATTTAATCTTGTATAAAAAGAAAAAAAAGCATTTTACAAGCATTTTCTGCTGTAATAATGCAGCTGAAAATGCTGAATGTGAGGGAATGGGTTTCTTTGTATTTATGCTGATGGTCTTCTAAATTCCCAACCTCAAAACTAAAGTCCAACCAACCTGAAACACATACAATCACTTGTGTTTCCTGTAAGATTTTTTCAAACTATTTTGCTATCATTTAATTAAGCCTTCTCTTATGTGAGATAAGGGGATTTGCTGCATGAGTTATAGAATCACTCAGGTAGGAGGGGATTTTGGGAGGTCACCAGTTCAACCTCCTGCTCAAAGCAGGGTCAACACTGAATCCAGACCAGGTTGCTCGGGGCTTTCTTTGTCAGGTATTGAAGACTTCCAACAACGGAAATTCCACAGCCTCTTGTGGCAATCTGATGCATTGCTTCACTATCCTCACTAGCTGGTTGGAATAGCCACTGTTTCAATTTGTGACCATTGTCTTTCTCCCACTGTGCACCTCAATAAAGAGTCTGGCTTTGCCTTCTTTTGTAGATAAAGATCTAGCCTTGTAGCAACTGGAAGGCTGATACTAAGTCTCTCCTACCTGTTCTCCTTTCCACACCAGACAAACACAGTTTACCTCAGCCTCTCCTTGCAGGTGATGTCTGACCATCTTGGCTTTCTACTGTCTCAAGTTTATAAACATCTTTCTTGTACTGAGGTGCCCAAAACTGGACACAGTATTTCAGTTGCAGAATCACAAATGATGAGTAAAGAGGAATAGGTATTTCCCTTGACCTAGCTGTGCTTTTCTTTATACAGCCCAGGATGCTGTTCGCCTTCATTGCTGGCTGGTGTTTACCCCACTGTCCACCAGGACACCTAGATCTTACTGAGTGGTGCAGAGTGGTCTGTTGGTCCCAGCCTGTGCAATGGCAAAAGGTTAGTCTGGCCAAAGTACAGGGCTTTGCATTAGTCTGTGCTGAGCATTGCGTGGTTCCTGTCAGCCCATTCTCTAGCTTATCTAGAAGCAGCCCTGCCCTTGAGCATTGAATATATTTGTGGGATAAACACTGCAGCTATTCATTACTATTTTATGCTGTCATTCAGGTTTTTTTTAAGAAAAATATCACATCCACTGGAAATTCTAGAGGAAATTTCAGTGTGATTATGAGGAGATAGATGGAAGTTTTAGGCTTACTGGAATCTGAAATTTCTATTACAAAGAGTTATTTTGTACAAAATACAATTATTTTCTTACTAGCTATAGTGATTAGAGCCTTCATTTTATACTTAATTTCAGGGAGAAGTAATAGCTCCATGTTGTCTCCCATAATGCTGGAGCACTAGTTCAACTTGTGATGGCTCAGAAGAGGATGGAGCATTGGCTCTACTCTGACTCGGTGAAAAGACTGCCACCTACTGAGCCTATGTCCCAGTTTTGCCAACGTTAAGTATGCAAAGCATAGCCTTTAATCCAAATTCTGACTCAGTGCAATCCAGTTTATTAATGTTATGAGTTGATGTTGTTGCAGCACAAGATGTGTCTGTACAAGCCAAAGAAACCTAAGATTTTTATATGGTGATAGCTAGGAAATCTTCCAATCTCCTTCTTCAATGTCGTAATAAAATAATGACGTAACAGGAAACATATATTTAAGTGTTGTTACTATAAAACTGATGGAAGTGCAGCTTGCATGCATTCTCAGTGTATGCTGAGAAAATGAGAAAAACAATTTTAAAAAGCATAGCAAAAGCTGCTACTGAAAGGAAAAAATCATAATAGCTGGTTCTGGAGGAGATGTAAGGACTGTGTAACATGAGGAACAGAGAAACAATGAAGAGTGCATAATGGCAAAATCTTTACAAAACACTTCATAAAATTTTTATTGCTCGGTACGATAAACAGTAGCATACAGCTCTGTAAACACTCCTCATAATGTGGTGTCTTTGAAGTGTGCTGCTTCTGTTTCAGATCTATAAACTGGCTGGTGTACCTACAGGCTTGCCTGTTTTTATTCTTATCCCATTTGGTATTTTTAGGATGAAGTACCTCCCTCTTCTATAGATTTTGCATCTTATAGTATGTTTCAGCTTTGTCCTTGTGGTTACTGTGTTGTCTTTGGCTTAGTAAGGAAGAATTCCTGACTGCCTTATACATTATTTAGGAGGCAACTAACAAAAACCAAGAATGTTAAAATGTCTCCTATTCAAGGGTAGAAAGCATACTCGCTGCTCTGTGCAATGTTGGCTTCTGTAGCCAGATGATGACATTTCTGCCATTGTCTGCTGCTTTCACGTGATTATGTATTGTGAAATGTGAGACGCTGCTCATCATTTTGCCTCCCAAACAGGTAAAGTACAACATGTGTTTGTTCTGGCTGGAAGGAAGAGCTGTTAGAACATCATTTACAGTCATAGAAGAGTATTGGTTTTTTGGTTAGTTTTGTTTTTTTTTTTCCTCCAGTGAAAGTTGATATAAGCAATTTCAATCTTATCAATATCTGATGTGCTTCATGGGATGCACTGATTGCCTAACATCTTATAACAGAGAAGGAAGTAACTCCAGTTTGTGGAATCTGTCTTTTCAGTCTTTTTTAAGGCAAATTAAACCAATGGGTTGTATGCCTTTGACTTCAGTCTTAGTCATTGTATGTTCAATTATTTAACTTTGCTTTACATATTAGCTAATTTGTGAACAGCTGTGAATATTCTTTCTGTATTGATTTAAATGGTTATTAAATAGTTATTGCTCCTGTCTATTCAGGAGTTTAGAAGACCAAATATATTAATGGTAGTATAGAAGAGTTTTCTGTGAATGTCCTGTTGAGACAGTGTTGCATCAAATGATACCTTTGGTTGTGAAAGGAAAAAAAAACTTTATGAGTAGAACCTGTGGCTACTATTTTTCTCTTCTCCATGTGTCTCACTATTATTCTCTGCACCATGACAGGAAAAGATTGGGTGTGGTAATTAGACTACTGACCTGGGACTCATCAGAGAAATCTGGTTATGCATCAGATACGTTCTGCAGTCATTCGTAAGTCACTTCTCTGGGCTCCTGTTTCCACACATCTTGAGCTCCCCTGGTAAAAAGTTCTGTGTAGAAGCCAGGAGCTGTTGTGAAAGAAATGCTAACTAGAGTGAGCAGTGCAAAAATTACTTCTATATTTCACTCTATAAAGCAATATGTGCTAGAAGGGAAACTGCGCTGCTGATCTGAAAAAAAAAAAAAAAAAAAAAAAAGCTATGCTACTGTGTGCAGTGAACGATCTAAGCCTGGGTGAAGGTAAACACGTGGCGACGTGCATGTTGGGGAAAAATATTTGGCATTTTCGCATTGCTTGGCATGTTTCACTGAATGAGAGTCTACTCTGTGAACGCTGTCTAAATGTTATTTTATATTCTGAAAGTTTCGTTGATTGTGAACAAACCGGAGTATCAGAGCAGTCCACAGGGGGAGCAATGACGAAGCAGCTTCTTTATTTCCTGCCTTAAGAGGAGTAGAGTGCCTGCATTTGCCCGCACACTGTGTTTTTATTCTCAGACCAAAGCAACCGAGGAAGCCATATTCCAGCAGAGAAGCTGAATATTTTTAGAAACCTCAGTAGTACGTGTTCTTGTGAAAGTAAATTTCAGGTGTTTAGTA
This sequence comes from Antrostomus carolinensis, assembly GCF_000700745.2. Taxonomy (NCBI): domain Eukaryota; kingdom Metazoa; phylum Chordata; class Aves; order Caprimulgiformes; family Caprimulgidae; genus Antrostomus; species Antrostomus carolinensis. Next base: position 638 of record NW_010296932.1, on the reverse strand, counting down.
AAACAGCCAACAGTATAGAGATGTCCTGAGATACAAATTAGATAGAAATCCTTTCTCTCTTCCCTGTTTTTCCTCTTTTTCTTCAGAAAAAGCTGTGAAAAAGGGGACCAAAAGGGGGAAACAGTAAACCACGTTTCCCTCTGGTACAAGTGGTTCCTTAAAAAGCTTCTAGTTTGTTGATTTTTCTTTAGAGAGAAGGGGCACGAAGCCTGATCAGACTGGAGGGGCTGGCGCTGAACTCGCACCGCCGAGTTTTGCCAGGCGCCGAGCACGGCGCTGCTTTGCGGGGCTCGGCTTGGCTTCTAAATCAGTGCTGCAAGCTCTCTCCCCGCCCCTCAGGCGTTGGGGATTTCCCCTCCTTCCTTCCCTGCAAACGGCAGCCAAAGCCAAGCGCAGAAGGTCAAGCCAGATCTGTGAAAAAGGGCAGCGGGGCCCAGCCGGTGCCAGGGAGAGAGGCTGAGGATCGGCGGGGAACTGCGCCGCGGCGGGGGGAGGAGGAAGGCGGGAGGAGGAGGAGGAGGAGTTGAGAAGCCCGGGCCCGGGAGCCTCCCCGCTTACCGCACTAGGAAGTGACGCTTTCCCTGAGTCCCGGAGAGAAAGAAACAAAGTTTGGGGTTCCCCCCACCCTTCTTCTCCCC
>NW_010296931.1:14865-22863 GCF_000700745.2 Antrostomus carolinensis | reverse complement strand
CATTCTGTGATTCTGTGATTCTGTGAGTCAGCCCAAAATCAACAGCCCCCTAACAGAAAGCACTCGTCTTCTGCAGATGGTTCTTCCTGGCCAAAAAAAAGCCCATGCAGAGGAGTATGGCACTGCAGTACAGCACTGTGATCGCCTGAGCTGCCTTTTCTATCTGGTAACACCTCAGGCAGAAGCAGTATGGGGGACAGAGCTAGAGGAATCGGTGCTTCCCTCTTGCCTCCTTTCAGGTTTACAAGCAGTGGTGCTACTGCCTTCCTGGACATTACATTGGGAACATCCACCCCGCCTTGGGCTCTGCAGGTGCGAACATTTCTTGCACCCCAACCAGCATCAAATGCCTGCTGCAGAAAGATGCTTGAAATCAATAAGAAGGCTGAAATACCAAAGAACAGTCACCAGATAGTGTGAATAATCCAGAAAGGCAGAGGGGCTCTGCCATCAAAATGGAATTCAGCTTGGCACAGGCAGATCCCAACTCTGTCACAGGAGTAACTGAAGAATGCAGAAGTGAGGAAAACTTAGTTTTGGCATTTGTTTTTTCTTAACTTGGACACATTTTAAATTTAAAATGGGAAGGGCATGTTATTGTAATTAGAATGGGTAATATATGTTGTTTTCTATAAAAATGGGCAGAAGTTACATCACCATTACACCATAACACCATTAATAATTTACATGGAAGCATGGAAATGCATTAAAACATAAGTAAAGCAACCTGGTCTGACCATCTTTTTGCAGAATTTACCCCATGGACCTTTTACTTTAAGCCAAATAATCAGTTTTTACAAACACTTTCACTGCCTCTCTGAAGTAAACATTTTTCAAATTAAGTCTTGGGTGGGTGGCAGCAGGAAAGGACAGTTGATCTATTTTTTTTATTAAAGTTAGCATTTCTCTTGGTATTTCGGTCTCTCAGTGACAGAACTGGAGCACAAGCGCCAGTGGGGAGCCCCAGGAACAGCTGAAATTCAACCCCAATTGTTAATCTTTAGGAAGTGGCTTATGACGACCCTAGTACTTTCTTGCCCCTTCTTCTTTGCAGATGCCCAGCCTTCAGTAAAACACAACTGCCTGCTGTGCCAAACAAACCAGTCCTGTGCTGTGCACAAGAAGGCTGAACAGAAATAAACCACCTTCGGATCACCAGCCCAGGATATTACCTGACCTCTATTCAGCTGTATCTTTCTGAGATGTTACTCTTGCATGCCTACCCCAGAAAAGTGAGCAAGCAGAGATCTCCTCTTTTACAAAATACCCTGGCTTAGAAGCTGAAAAAATTCCTGCTTGGCAGAGCTTGGACTAGAAACTCGGTCTTTAAAAAGGCAGCCTTAGGTATTCGCTTGCACAATCTGCCTGACTGCCTGTGCCAAATCTCTGGCATTTATTGAAAAAACCCAGAGATTACTGTTACTATCAAATAGCAGCAGACATCATCACAGGTGCCTGGTGCCGCTCACATACACCTTGTCTCATTTTCTCTCAGAGGAATGAAAAATGTTGTGCCAGGGGTTGGAAAACACAGACTTAGAGGAGCAGGGTTCCAAGAACTTAACAGAAAACATTTGCAACTGAGATAAAATAAGTGTACCCTTGAATATTAGATGTGCAGAGGCAGAGCGCTTAAGCCAGAGAAGCAGAGCAGAAGGAAGGGAAGGGGTAGGTTAATATCTTTTAAAAAGATATGCCTTTGAATTTAGTGTGGAAGAAGTTATGGAAGAAAACTGACACCTTGTTGGTAAGACACAAGTAGTTTAAGTCAGACAAAGGTTCCTCTTGCCTTATTAAAAAGGGATCCATTCTCTCCTCCAAAAGACACTGGGAGAGAGGAATCTGAAAGGCTGCACTGGTGTGGCAGAAAGCAAAAAGCTAGATTACAGGCTACCGCTGAAGGCACTGAGAAGAAGCCTACAGGCTGGTGTAATGAAACTTCCACAGAGCAAAAAGTTGCATTTTACTCTAGTCACTGTTACACCATCTTAGCCCAAGGAAAAAAAAAAAAAATGGTGCACATTTGCATTCCCTGCTTGATAGTGATCCATTCAGCCCACACACCCTCTCTGAAGGCCAGCAGGCTGTGAAAACCCATCTGCATTTAACAGACACATGTCCTATCTCAGCTAGTCTAATCACACAAGTGTTCAGACACACCCAGGCGGAGAATCTGAGACCAGTTGTTTCTTCCAGTGCTGTTGTGGCATTTAGGGATTCACATGCAGGGCAGGGAGGATAACAGAAACACATTCTGCATTCATATCTCTGGAGATGAGGCCTGAAGCATTCCTCTAGGTAAAAGGACTTGCATGAACAGCCACAAGAAGAGGACTATCGCATTTCAACAGCAAGGTCCCTGGCAGGTGCTGCCAGGAAAGGGCTTCAGGCTGCAAATCTTTCTGAGGCTCAGCTGAGCAGCACCCCGGCAATCTAACTCTGGGAGGGCAACAGGATTTAAAAGATATCCATGTGTTCAATACTGTCTCCCTGTCTCCTCAGCTAAGTGCAATAGATTTGGTGAATTTTGGCATGTCCTCCTGCACTGCCAGGTGCCTGCCCAGGGGTTTGAATCCCCTACGGAGGCGAAGTGTCCAACAGCTACACGGAGGTACCGGTACTCTCAGCATTGCTAGTTCCCCCTTTTTGCCCATGAAGTGTGGGAGTCAGTTACTGAATCATCCTGCATCATTTTAGGTAAAATGGGATGCCCCACCTAGTCTCCAGTTGCCGTTCTTCCAGAAAGACATGTCTGTCTTAAATCCTATCACCTCTGTCATATTTGCCATCAGGGTCCAAATATCTCAGATTAACAAAGACATCACGAGTGGCACCAGGATCCTAGATCTAGATAATCAAATCACACCTTTAGTGTACTACGCAAATAATCACTTGGGTAGTTTGTGGCAGAACTTGCACTTTGACCACAACATTTTTCCTCCACTTTTTACCTACTTGCCTTGCTACCATTCCGGGTTTACTGGGCGCATGGATGCACTTCAGGATGTTTTTTCTGGAACAGGCAGCAAGAGCTACTTTCAAGTTCAGGAAGAATAAAGGCCAGTAAGACATTGCTCTTCTCCAGATAAGTTTATATAAATATGCAGTGAATAAATTCTGAAATCTAGAGAGTATTCTCTAATAAATAAAGAGCAATTACCATGAACGCGAATAGATGAAACACAAGTGGTTTTAACTGGAGATGGTTGGGAAAACTCATGATAAGCCTTTCAGGCCAAAGCTTTCAAAGCTGACGACGCATATTAGAGCTCAGTTATTGTTATTCAGCATGCTTTGCTTATCTTGCAATGATCATAAACAGACTGAAACATCAGATGACAGAAAAAAGGTAGCACAAAGAGTGCACCAACACTGCAAGTCTCACCTGGGAAAACAGAAGTTTAGGGTTTGCCACAGCACAAGAAAGAGAAATACAAGAGCCTTCAAGGAGGCTTACAGTCTCAGAAGTTAGAAATGGTGCTTTCTATCCTATCCTGGGATCAACTCCTTAAAAGGTTCTTGAGAGTTTTCCTACTTTCAAAACACCACTGCGATGACAGAACTTAAATACAAGAGATTACATATGAGCCAAAGACCTTTGTTGATCACCCCTCTCCCTGCCCTGCACCCTCCCCCCAAAAAAACTCTTAGGTGTTTCCTTTCCAAAACTATTAGAGAGATAAATGTTGTTGATCTCATAGTTATTCAGAAGGGTTAGATAAAGTTGAGGATTAATTTTAGTGAAATAATATCCCATAGTTAAGAATGATGTAGGAACACTGTGTTGTCATGGAAGGAACAAAATTACTTCAATAGTTTATCTCCATTTATAATTCCTATAATTATATTATCTCCTAAGGAATATAACCTCCAGGACGTCTGAGTCAATGACAGTTATGTTCGACCACAGCTTTCTCGGATCAGTTTTATCATGTAACATATTTTCCAGACATATTTTGTCCTATTCTTCTTTCCTTAGACAGAAAAGGTTACCAACATACAATTTCAATGCAGCTCTAGCGTCAGCACTTAGATCAGGGACTTTATTCACAAACAAGTAGTAAGTATGTTGTTTAGTACAAAATTAATCTGCTGGAGGTTTGAGCACCGACACTCGGGAAATTATTGTGCAGCTAAGCACCACTTCATAAGCTCTTCTGTTCCCCATAACCCCATTCAACATCATCAGCCCCCACATGGGAAGCCAAGGCCAAGTAGCTGAACAGCACTAAAACACGTAGCCCTGCACAGCCCTTGGCAGAGGGACAGTGGGGAGCCAAGCGTGGCAACACATTTACCAGAACAGGCCAGAAACTGGGGACAGTACCACCACAGCTTCTTACTGAGAACAACCTGCAGGTGTTGTCTGGTGGGCAAGTGACACCAAATGGTCGACGGGGGTCCAAGAATTATCTTCCTCAGCTTTGTTTCTTCAACTTTGGGGACAGTCATGCCTTGTGAACGGCAACAAAAATATTTTTGTCTTCCTTTCAAAACTTAGAGCTTCCCTGTGGTTGGGTCTAGATTTTATCATAGTGCTCCACATTGCCACTTTGGCTCCTACAGAAGTAGACAGCTCTTCAGATCTGCCACCTGGATTGAGCAGTTCATGCCTGTCTGGCCAGAGTGGCCCTCTCAGTGCTCCTCTGCACTGAGCAGCAGCATTTTTTTTAGCATCTGTCCAGGGAAGCTACAGAAAACTTTTTTCTTTCTAGATTACACAGCAGTGCTGTGAAGTGATGCAGCTCTAGAGCTGTCACCCAACCCCAAACTAAACAAATGGAGGAGCATCTCCTGAGGGCCACGGACCACAGATAAACTTAATCCAATTTGTCACTCCCTCAACCCCCCCCAAACACTGTGGGTTTGCAAAAGCCTTTTATCCTTCCTTTAGGTTTCTCAATTGAAAGTTGCTTTTCTTTCTTCATAGGGCTCTTCTTGGCAAACTCAGACTTGGTGTCAGTGCTCCTTACTGCAGGGCTCAGCTACTCAATTCCCTTCCCTTTCTCCTGTCTTGGCTCTCCAGGTGGTGGCAGTTCCTGCAGCTTATTACAGCCACTAGACAAATAGGTAAACTTTTCATGCAGATTTTTTCTTTTCTAGTGAAAGTAACTACTCTTTTACCTGAGTGTGCTGGATGTACTTAATTTCTTTTTAAAGATAAAATGCTTTACTGTAGCCTTTGTAGAAGAGAGGGAAAGACATAAATAAATAAAATAAATAAACCATAAAGGCACCTTTTCCAGAGTGAAAGGGATGAAGGGGAAATGGTACTGAGGAGGCCACAAGATTATTTATGCACTCAGTATTCAGCGGTCTACCAGCATTCCTACAACATGCATCAAAATTAAGGAATATTGTATCACAGGATACAGAGGTCAGGCACATTGCCCAAAGCCTCAGCTCCAGAAATCATAGGAGTACACTGAAATTTTAATATCTTAGATGAAAGGAAAAAAAAAAAAAAAAAAAAAAAAGACGTTTCCAGCCTTGGTTGCTGGGAAAGCAGCACACATACGCTTCAAGAAGACATGAAACATAAGCACAGGGCTGAGGAAGAAAAAACCCAGGAGTTTTGCTTCCCAAGTGAGGCTTTTTAGTCAACTAGAGTACATTAGCATCATACAACTAATTTTTCTTGTGAGAATAGCTGAGTAACACAATTAGCATTAATTTGGAGAGGAGTAAGGAAATGGCTCCCCATGACCATGCATAAGGGAGCAATCACTCATACAGGCAGAATCTGTGGCTATAAGTAGTCTAGTCACAAGTGTGAGATGCAGGGTAGCCTGGTAACACCGAAAAGCAAATTTCAGTTGGCTTTGAAGTTAGCTGGCTTAAAGTCAGTGTCAATCTGAAGTGGCAAAGCCATTTAGGAGTGGACAGTCAAGTCAAGTGAATGTGACAGAAGATCACTTGGATGAAATTACTTTGTAGGCAGGGGCTGAAATTAGAAAGCAGGGGGTAAGGCTGTGCAGGTAGAGGTGCTGTCAAGCACTGAGATTCAGTCAGGCACAGGCAGAAAATAGCTGCTGTCGCAGTGAAGAGGCACTGGCCATGATCCGGAAGACAAGTGTTAGGAAAAATACGACCCACGTAGTTTTCTGTCTTAATGTTGTTTTTTATATATTGCCATTTTTCCAGAATTCCTTTGAATCTGATGGGTTAGTCTTAAGAGCAGGGACCAGACCTTCCCAACACCAACCAGAGGGAGAGAAGTGTACTTTGAAGTCATTCCGTAGAATGTTTTGCCTCCTGACTTATGCAAAGCTGACTGCAAAGGAAAATCTGGCCCATGATATTGGATAATGAATAGTTCTCTCTTTTGAATATGTCTTCACATATATATAAGTGACCCTGAAAATCTGTTTATGTTCTCCCAATTTTTTTTCCTTATATGTTCTATATTTGAACAAATTACTCCTCTCAGTTCCTAAACTATCTCACACAGTGTTTTTTCCAACAATATAAGCCATCAAATGCTTTGACCTTGTCAAATCACAGAGAATAGGCAGAGATAGAAGAGAATCACTTGGATGGCGTACTTGCAGTACATCCCAAGATACTACAAAAATAGAGATGGTTACAAATAAGTATGTGGTATCCTTCCCCCAAGCAGGACATAAACCAAAGTTACTAGGAAAATGGGACTGTAATCTTGATTGGTCCAGATTCTGGGACTCACTGTATTTAGACCATCTCAAAGTCAAAATTAACATCTTTAGCTTAAAAATAAGGCCACTTTAAAGGCCTAATATCTGAGGAAACTTCAGATCTGTTAAAAAGTAAATTTAAATTTTAATTTAATTAAAAAATAAACCAAAACACAGCCAACTATATTTTTGCTCTGGCACCCAAAAAATATTAGGCCTTAAAAATGTAATTCTAATTATATTAGGCCTTTCTAATCACACTGCTATGAAACTTTTAGGATTTAGGATTTCACAAATCTAGAAAATTCAGGCTTTGTTCCTTACGAAAATACCACAAGTGCCAGCCCTCAGAAAAACACACAGGATTAACCTCTAACTCCAGCGGCCCATGAGAAACCAGACGCTTAGATCAGGCGGATGCAAGTATAAATGATGCAAAACAGCTTATATTCAACAAGCCTGTATGAAGGCTTTCAGAAACAGTCAACATTTCTAAACCATAGTCTTAGATCAGTGATCACTAAACAAAAAAACAAAAGTCCCTCTGGTGCAAGCACTGGCAATAGACATACTGTTTTTCAGATGAGACAGAAAAATCAAGATCCTGTACTCCTGTGGTGGTTACAATCTCTTGTCAACTTTTCTACAACAGGACCATTTTTGCCTCAAATTTGAGTATTCCGTCCCTCTGCTGCCCAGTGAGAATCACTTCATATGACTTCAGTTTGGAAAAGTACCTTCTCTTCCTGTCCTTAAGTTTCATGTAGTGTTGCAGCATATTGGCATATATCGCATCTGTTTGATGCAAGTGTAACACACTTAGCGCGCTGTAGGATCTTCAGATATTACGGAAAAAAAGTACTGAAATATGTCATTACATATGCAAGTTAAACAGCAAATCCAGGCTCATTTTGGTAACAACAAAAAAGGATCCATTTGTTGCATTGCTTTGATATTGAAGAACCCATTTTTCAAAGGGCATCTAAATTTATGCCTCCTAATTATAAGCACAATTATTTGGTACAAACAAGACAGCTAGCTAAATGGTCTGCACACAGAGCTGCTTATAGAAGCAGAGTTCACCGCTGAACGTAAGGAAATGTATTCACAGTACTGATTCCTCTTTGAAAATGTTGAAAATGTTGAGCCCTAAAGCTCTATCGACAAAGCCTCAGACCGTGTATAGTATCAGCTCCAAAAATGAGGCTGTGAGGACTTTTTCTTTTCACAACTTAGTATCCACATCAATTACTTCCAACTTAAAACCAAAAGATCAAAATAAAGACAAGGTTTTACAATGCAATGCTTTCAGTTCAAAACATCCTAATAATACATAGGAAAGGAG
>NW_010296931.1:751-14829 GCF_000700745.2 Antrostomus carolinensis | reverse complement strand
CCCCCCCTTTTTTTTCTTAATTCAGTATAAAAAGCTTAAAAAGCTTGAAGAACTATAATATTCTCACTCTGGTATTACTCTGTAGAGCGTAACTTTCCCTATTCTTATTCTTCATTCTGCTCCTGAATTGTTAGTGATAGTTTCTTCTATCAGAATTGATAGTATTTCATTGTCTTCCCCAAAGATCTGGCAACTTGTAACAGCAGAAAACTTGGCCATTCATAAAGGCAGAATTAGAGAAAGAATTATTGAAAATCCCTTTGAGTCCAAATTCTAGTGAGTCATATTTGTATAACAAAATACTAGAAGAAGATAATTCTTTTTCCTTGCCATCTCATAAATTTCCCTGTCATCCTGTAAAATATTTTTACAACAGAATTACTGTGGTGAGCAAGCCAACAACAGTAACAATGGAAATTAGATGGAATTCAGTCAGCCACAGGTCACTGATGTTATTTAGGTGTATGAAAATACAGCTTATCAGAACAGCATGGTCAGATGCTGAAAGCTACCCCAGCTTTCCCGAGAAGGACCTTGATGCTCTGAGATGTTAAACACCTTGAGTGCCAGTAACAAGTTAGAAATCAAGAATGCTCCATACCTTCCTCATATGGCTAGGACCTATAACCTTAATTATTCAGCAGTTAAAGTGGGACTAGTCAGACATACACACTCCAGCCCACGCTGCAGCACGGGCTGCCACTGTAACCTGCCTCCAGCACCTGAGGCAGCTGGAGTTCCCTCACACATGAGAATTGCCAGCAGTAATGTAGAAGGGTGCAGAGTAAGGGTTTAAGCATTTAAGTAAGTATGGGACTTGTGAAGTGTTAGTTACACAAAAACAACATATCTAAAGATTTTTTTTTTTTTTAATAGTTATGCAAAGGGAGTTTACCAGTCAAAAAGCATATCTGCTGAAAGATTTACTGGGGGGAAATATCATCGTTAAGTGACTAGTAGGAGAAAAAGTAATAAAATGGATGCTAGAAATGTAAATGCTATTTAATTAAAACAAAGTTGGAGAGAATTCTGTGCACCATTTAGAATTAGCTGCACAGGTTCCTACAGACCAAACATCTAGCTTAATAGGAGCAAGCTTGTGCATATATTCAATCTCTGAAGAACAATTTCATAAAATTTAATAACAGAAGCCTCTTTGTATTTGTTTCTTTTTAAAGAATAAGCTAGATAATAAGAGTATTGAAAACCATTTCAAAGTTGAATAACATGAAACCCTAAGTGCACCCTCTAATGATCTGCTGTCCCTCCGTAAGAGGCATCATTGTTCAGCAGCCTTGTGCTGATCCATGTTTTGGATACTGCTGTCTGCCCCAAGCTCACTAAAAAGTTATTCTTGCACTCTAAGGATGCAATTTAAAACTTAACTAAACTTTGAAAATAACCTTTCATCTTTAATGATGTGTTATAATCTCCCTGCAAAATAATAATTCATAAGCCTTGTTAAGGGAATTGTGTTCACCCCAATTCATAAGTCTGAAGTATTGAAGTGCTGGGGTTTAGATACTGGTGACCAAGTCCCTGTGCAAGCACACTCATTTTCATTTAACATCAGGGTTTTTTTTCTCTCTACACATTTTCCCCTGTCATTTAGAGCCAAGGAAAGAAGGAAAATAAAAGCTACTTCTGCCAGCCTTCCTCCCTCTTCTAGCTTTATTTCTCTCTTTCTTCTTTCAGAGAAGGTCTCCCGTGAAGGGTCACCTCAACTCAGTGTAGCAGAAAACAGCTGCTGCAGGCAAATGAGAAAAGGGGCCAGGTCCCAGGGATCTGTTGCAACATGGAGTAAACCTGCACCCTCAGGTAGCTCTCTCAGTAACATCTGATGCCCCTTCTAAATGCCATCTCTTAGACTTGCATTATTTCAAGGAAATCTTGACATTCACTTGAAAAAAAAAAAATCTAGTATTTCCCCAAAATAAAAATTAGGATAATGCAAATACTCAAAAACTCAGAAAAAGAATCAAAAGTCCTTAATATTTCTTTTTAATCTCCCAATTTTTAATCATCCAGCATTTTCTAGTAGCTCAAGGTTGAAAACTGCTTTTATTTTCCCCTTTTCTGCTTCACATTCAGATAAGCAGCAGTTATCTAGAAACACACTGAACAGACCAGGTTTGGGGTTTTTTGTTTGTTTGGGGTTTGTTTTTTTTTAATGTATAGCAATAGATTACAGGTTACAAAGAGCATGGAAACAGGGTATCAGGGTCACATCACCAGGAACCAAAATAACATCGCCTGTACAAGTGGAAATGAGTTACAGGGACTTTTGCTACTGTTTCTACAGTGTTGTGCCACCATAGATAAGATTAAAAAATGTGGTGATGGTGGGAATAGGGAAGGGAAATAGCTTCCAAGTAATCTCTCCTGTAAAATGACATCCGGGTCAAAAAAGGAATTAAAGAATCTCCTTTTTCATTTCCCAGGAGATAAAGGACAGCCAGAGGACCCCCCCATGCTGGAGGGTACGAAGGCAAGGAGGGATTCTTGTCTAACATCAGCATCTGTATCTACACTCCACTCCTCTGACAGTGAATGCAGAGAAATCAGTGGTTGCAGGCTGGGGTGTACTGGTGTCATTCTGGACCCCCACATCAGGCAATGCATTTACTGCAGCGGCCTCTTTTCCATCCTTGGCTGTAATGGGAATCCGAGTAGTTCATGGGTGTAGATACTTGGGGTACCTAACCTAGCTGAGATCCCATCTGTGGAGGTTGCCAAGGTCTAGAGACTAGTTGTCCAGCACCTGAAAGATACTTCCACAAACTAGGTGTTTTCAGGAAAAGAAAGCTATATCTATTTGAAAAACTAGAATCCCAAAGACATCATCCCCCTCACAGAAAATAGAGAGTAATCTAAATTGTTTCTGATAAGATTTTTTTCTTCCAAGCACCCCAGAATAGTCATTGATACACTAATATAGAGGGATCACTAATCACCATTAGGATTTCCTTTGTCCACATTTTTCTTTTTTTTTTTTTTTTTTTTTAAACAAGCTCTGCTAAGCTGCACTGTAAAAAGTAGTTCAGGTACTTAGATTCTGGGGATATGATTACCAGCCCTGACCTCAACTGACAGAGATCACGAGCACATTTGCTCTTTAACCAAAGTCTGCAAAATTTCTCTGAAATTTTCCAACAGGATATATCAGCTCACAACTTGGGGCCCAACCAAACACCACCACTCAACTGCAGCTCGAAGTAAGGCAGATGTTTCTTGCAGGATTTTCCACCTCTCTTTCTTAAGTTACTACTTAAAATCTAATCACGCTGTGTAGTTGCTGCAATATGCACATTCATCACTGAAGTTCTCATTAATTAAAATTCATTCTCATCAGTAAAAGCACAGATGGTTCCTAAAAGCAGTTTCTTCTATACCAAACTGTCCTATCCATCTTTATCACACACTTTGCAGGCACTTAACAGAATACTTATAAAATCTGGGCTCCTTTGTGGTGCAGTGCTGAACATTTTAAAATACATGCTGTCATTCAATCAACTGCAGGACTACAGCCAGTTTGATTCAAGGGGTGGCGTCAATGGGTTTTTTCTGAGATCTTTGACATTAGAGCAGCATATCTGAAAGCTATTAGTATCCCTGTAAATCAATTCACCAACAACACTTCCGCTATCTGTCAGTGCATAACAAAGAGTCGTTTGCTCCCTTAGGCTTCCAAATAGGAAATATTATTACATTTAATGAACTGCCTTTAAAAATTGTGGTTATGGTGCACTGAGTTTGCCACCTCGCAAAAATCTGCACAGCGCTACCACCTCTTTCTGCACAAGCTAACGTTTTAGAAGATGCTGGCAGGGGTCTTCCTCACCTGCCTGGGTGGATGGGGGTTCCCTGGGGCTGGTGCAGAAGGAACCAAGTGAGGCACAAACACACGAGCTCCACAATTCCCCCCTTTGCTGCAAATGTGCACTCTGCTCTTCTGCAGATGTCTAGTAATGAGGTAAGCGCTCACAATACCAGCAGCTGGGTGACTGGCAGCCGAGTGACACAGCTCCTGATGAAACACTTGAAACAGCCATTATTCTTACAGAACTAACGAGAGTTAGAGTGGAAAACAGACCGAGTCAGTCACACACCGAAACATTTACACAAATGATATATTTACCTATCTGGTCTGCTTCCACCAGCTGCTTTTGTTAAAGGTGGACTGGGAACCAGACTAAAAGAAGATTGTCTTAAGAGTGAGAAATCAGATGCAGAATAATTAATCCTTTTTTCCTTACTTGCTTACAAAATATGTTGACATAAACAAGCACTCTCTCCTTTTTTCTTATGTTCATACAGGCTCACATGCTTCTTTCCCGTATAAATATTAATTTCCTCAAGAACTTCTAGCTACAAAACATTAGACTAACATCCATCAAAGGTTATCAAAAGAACTACTGATCAGCCAAAATTATCCCTGCTAGCATTTGAATTAGCATCAGAATGATAAATAAGTGTTAGTCAGAAACTGCTGGACCTGCTAAGCATGAATGGCTAAAAGGTCTTAATTTGACATCAAGCAGATTGCCACTGCACCTTGGGGCACCATCAGCAGCAGTCACAATGCCATCCACACCCTAGGAGTCAAAGTTTAATTGAATTAAAAGAGAAAAGGACTGGACTTCAGAAGTGGATTTCCTTTCCCATCAAAAAAACCACATATTTTTCATCTTTTTGACTTATAAGAAAGAAAGTTATAATGAGAAAAGCATTCTAATATTTAATTGGGGGCAAAAGTATTTCACCAAAATTTCCTCACCACAAAGACAGGGATAGAGGAGAATTTAATTACAAAACTTATTGAAAATGTGTTAGCTTTATTAATCTCCTTCCTTCTGTCATATTTCTCCATTAAGCATAATGAAAAAGCTTGCAGACCAGGTACTCTAATGAAAATGGTAGCTTATGAATATAATATAAGCTATTGAACATACTGCAAGCAGCAAACCTTTAAAAATAATCTCCCTTTGTCTCCATGACAAATTATTTCTACCCACAATTGCACTGATATGCTAAGGACTAGGCTGCTACACATAATACATGGCACAGAGAGCACTGCGACTTATCTTTGGGTCTGGTTTAAGAGGATGTAACATTACTGATTTCAAAGGAAATTTTTCAAGGTTGCCTTTCATCTTATATCCTTGCATCAAAATTAAATAGTAAACTGGTTCGAAAATAAATAAGCACCTTCAAAACAGAATCTCCGTTCAGTAAGGCAAAGACACAGTTATCAACCTGCTGGGGTCATCAGAAGCACTAGGACATCCCACAGAGGCACCTAAACCTTCCAAAGTTTGATCAAAAGGTGGCATCTGAATGGGAATGACACTGGCAGCTCTCAAATTCTCAGTCTCGTGGAGATGCCCAAGAGCACGTTCCACTGATTTCTGTAAAACTATTAACGTGCCAGTGAGGCGTGTGCAGGGCCCCAACAGCACGTTGTCTAGCTGTCGCTTGGGAACGCCAGCACCCGAGCGAAATCCTTACCGAGCAGATGCAGTCATTCCTCCAGCTCCTCTGCTGTCCTAGAAATGACCACCAAACCTTTGGAAATATCTGTGTTATCTGACCTCAGGCTCCTTTGCCTATTTCCACATACAGACCATGCACTGAGTGTGACCAAACACTGCGATGGTGTGTAGCACATCCTCTGTCATTTATTGGCCACTGATGCTGGATGATTGATCACTTAAATCACTGGGTATTATTTCCCCTCCCAGAGAGCTTTCAAAATGACGGATTAGCACATTTAGAGAAGTAATGTTTTGGGAGCCTCTCCATTGCCTGGATATTTCACAGAATCACAGAATGGTTGAGGTTTGAAGGGACCTCTGAAGGTCATCGAGTCCAACCACCCTGCTCAAGCAGGGACTCCCAGAGCACATGAACCAGGATTTTGTCCAGAAGGTTTATTAATATCTCCAGGGAGGGAGATTCCACAACCTCTCTGGGCAGCCCGTTCCAGTGCTCTGTCACCTATTTGCTGGCAAATATTTTTTTGCACAAACACAGTACTTTGTACAAACTCTAGAAATGAAAAGAATGAAAGAGATAAAAAAATAGTTTCAAATCTAGCAGGTCGGTATGCCATCTTCATTTTCAAATAATTATGGTAATCAGTTAATAAGAACAGCACGAACAGCAAATGTAAGAATCATAGAAATTAATGTGGTAGTTGTGGAATGATATGAACCAAAACTGGAGAGAGAAGGTGCACTGCAAAAAAAGGATTGTTCTAAGAATAATTTAATATATTATTTTATATGTATAAGAAAGCAAAACAAAACGAAAAACAAACCACAAAAAAGCCCCCATGCATCTCTATTCGTCCTTGCTTTTCTTTCCCCTTGTGAGTTCAAAAATTATCTTCTTAGATTGAACATTAATTTCATCCAAAGGGATGCTGTATTTTAACCAAAGATGGTAGAAAGAATTAAGCCACATCAGGCTTTATGAAGTCAGAGAAGAAACTCATTGAAGATTACATTCTGCTAGCAATCCATCATGTTGCCTTCAAGGTAATTTTGAATTCAGGTATCAGACTCTGGGAATACATCTTTCTACTCAATTCACACAGTGTAATTTTCCAGCTCCCGTTAGAAGACGTTATCCAACACCTATTCTGCTTCTAGTGGAAGGGAGTCCACCTTCTCGTGTACCAGGGAATGGCTGTTGAGAGACATCTTCCTTGCTTAGGCACAAACCAGTGTGTGTGACCTTCAACACGTTCCCCTGATTACAAGAGGAACTGAGTGCCTTGACACTTTATAAAAAACTCTCTCAGTCGTTTGGGAATAAAATCGCTTTAAAAGTCATGACTTCGGGGGTATCAGTGCTTCAGCTTTCCCGCTGCAAAACAGGACCGACTGCACACTGTTCAAGGGAGCATCTAAATAGATAAAAAAGAAAGCAGGAGAAAGATACTATCAGAAACCCAACCTAAAATGCTGGGAAAAAAAAAAAAAAGAAAAAAGAAAAAAAAAAAGGCGGCATAATTTGCCTCAGTTCAGAAGGAATGAATAGCAGAGCTGGGAATTGAAAGCAGAAAGCAGATCTTCTGGCCTTAATTTTGAAAATATCTGTATCCAGCACTACCTTTCCCCAATGAGAATTGATAGAAAAGCAGTTGTTTGATTTCTTTTTCCTCCTAAGGAAAATCTCATAGTAAACAAGATGATAAAGCAAGGCAGGTTCTAATCAGGACTGAGACAACGTCTGGCAAGGCTATCAGTCTTGATGCTCCAAGAGCTCTTCAAGAACCCAAGGGAATGCATTTGCTCCCCAGTCCGTGAGTCTGTCTCAAAGGCTAGCTTTGCCCAGCAGTTGTGGTAATTGGATGAAACAAATCCCTAAGGGAGGTGCGAAGCAGAGTCTGAGCGTGGGTGGCAGGCAGTGATTTAGCTTCAATAATAACGGATGTAGCTGGGCTTCAAAAGCCATTCTAATCTTCACAGAAAAGATAAAAAATAAAAAGCTTTGATGAAAAAACAAGTTTAGGTTTTAAAAAACCAAAACAAAACATGGAAAGGATGTCCACAATCAGTTGAAGGCAATCTCATTTTTTTATGAGACTAGAGCCATCCCAGATCTTACAACAGCAAGGAGCCTAGCCTCATGACAACAAAAGCCCTTAATTCCTGTTACATTCCAGCAGAATTGCTAAATCAGTAATGCTATGATCTTTCTACAACAAGATCTGCCAGTTTTTACACAACTAATCAAGAGTCTGGAATAAACCAAGGTGCAGTCAGTCTGACTGTGTGCATTGAAACTGCTGTATAACACAGAGACCTTCCCATGTGTAACCACCTACTACAGCACCTGCAAACAGCCTGTACAGCCACACTGCTTCAGTGTCCAGACACGTTTTCAAATGCTTCTGGTCCTTCTACAGGAGCTTGTTTTTTCCCAGAAGGACCTCACCATCAGAACCTATTTTCATGACATCTGGTTCTTTTTTACTTTAATTACTTCAGGGTTTTTTTCCCCCTCCTCCTACATGTTTAGCATCATTTGAAAACGTGATGACACTTGTTTTTCTTTCCCACATCACTATCTTTTTGGATATTTGCTGAACTTATGCATCTCTTTTTATCCAAGCTAAGTAGCTTTACAGGCTACTGGTCATCCGCAGATTTAGATTCAAAAGATCTGAATTCTCTTATAGTGCTTCAAATTAACCACAGCAGGACAAAAACACTTAACTATGGAAAGGCAGACAACAAAGAGTGCAGAGATTTCACTGACAACCAGATATTATAACAGATAAATAGACTCCAGTATTTAGAGAAGACAGATAGGTTGCCCAGCTGCAAGAAACAGTCAGTTTCTTCTTTAATAATGTCAGACCTACTACAAAACATAACCAGCTGACAACACCACTAAACTGCTTCCCTGAGTATAGGTCTTATCACAAATAAGAAAAAGAGGAGACCCGTAAATAGTGCTAAATGTCCAGTGAGACAACCTTCTCTAGGTACTGCCTGAGAAGGGGACAGTGCAAACCATCATAGGAGGGGAGTGTGGCTCTTTCCAGAAGGTCAGACAGCAGGTTAAGATATAAAAGTGAGGACAGTCCAAGCCACAGCAGGCCCAATCTAATTAGATTCCCAATAAGCAGCTCTTCAATAGCAAGAGAGGCCTTTGTTCAGGAACGATGGGGAATCTGAGCAGGGCAAGAATAAGGCAAGTTCTGGAAAATATCTGGCAACAGATACTAAAAAAAAAAAAAAAAAAGTTAAAAAAATTTTAAGATGTACAGTACTCTGCCATTTACTTTTCCAGTGCTAAGTAGACCATGGACAACTTGGAGGAATAAGGAAATGCAAAGAGTAACCAACAGAAAAGGAAAAAAAAAAACAACAAAACAACAAAAAACAAACCCGTGCCTTTGAAGTTAATAACATGCCAGATCCCCCAGAGAAGGCAGATAGGAAAAAGCTTCCCAGAAAAGCAGAGAGGAAAGCATTACATTTAAAACTGAAGCAAAGAGCAGAATGAGATTGCACTGCATCCATTGAGAGGTAATAAGATGTCATTCCTAGTACGTAAGATAAAAGAGGTCAACTGAAAAGAGTCAGTGGTAACTCGGGGAAAGAAGAGGCAAGCTGGCAACAGCAGAGGCAGTGATAACGGAGTATGTAAATTCATTGCTTACTTTCCTGATCACACAGGGAGACAAGGAACTGATGTCAAGGAAACTGAATCCTATTTTTTAGGAAGAGGTAATAGGATCTAGGACAAACCAGGCTAGTAACAAAAAAAATAATAAAAACACTGGGTCCCTACAAGCTTCACTACAGATTCTGGCAGAGGCCTAAGTGGAAATGATTTTAGAGCCAGGGAATAATCTGAGTGTGTGACAAAAATTCCTACTAAACGTCGCTGAGTGAAGGACCTAAAGACAGTTAACAGGGTAAAATCTGATCTCTAGAGCAACGAGACACATTTTAAAATACAACTTAGTGTGGAAAAAAACCACATGCTAAATGGATTTATGAAAGAAGACGTGTCAAAGCTAAAACTGATAATGCTTAAGAGGTAAATGTTAATTAAAGACACAGGAGAGCCTGTGTGGGAGTTGACTGGGTACCCTGGGCTAGACGTCAGAAAACAGATTCTGATCCCAGCTTGACCTCCAACCCTTGAGGGATTACCCATGTCAAACCTCTGCTCTTTGTCTTGTTTAATTTATTCGACAGCAAACTCTTTGGGGCCAGTGTTGTTCCTCACACTCCACAGGCAGCACACCTCCATTACAGATCCAGAGCTTAACTCACTCACTTGTGTTGCATAAAGGCAACAGAATCCAAAGACAATAGGGCATAAAACAAAGCAGCAGATAACTTAGTGACTAGAGGAAAATCCTAGAACCATTTTTTACTGAAGAGTAAGCACTGCAGAAGAATCATGGGAGAAAGCAACAAAGGCTGCAGATGTTATCACAGCACATACTGTCTCAGCAGTGAGCTGTAGCAAATGACTGGGACAGTGTAGAAGAGAGAAGAGAGAAATCACATTCAGAAGAGCGTGGGAAGACTAGCAACACCAGCAGATACAGGCTGCATAATGTACAGCCTGATGGACATGAATATTCACATGTCCCTGTTGGGGGAAATGTCAGGCATGCTGTAGGCTATCTATTTGCTTTCAGAAGTTCCCTGAATCCTTCTCAACATAGTAAGCATTTCATGCAAACTTGCACACTGTTGTACCAGTGGGTGCAAAGTTCCTATAGTGTGTTTCTCTTCAGACAGGTAAAGCCCTTAACCAGGCTTCTTCTATTGACAGGTATTGCCCAATACTTTTTTTTTTTTTTTTTTTAAATTATACACTTTCAATTATTTAGTAATCTTCAAAAAGAGAATGAACATGGCACGGCCAAACAAAGCAGAATAAATGCACTTTAAAACATGTGAATATTAGTAAAATAATTTTCAGTTAGATAGGGGGAAAAAAGGCAGGTAAATGACACATATTTATGCAGCACTGTAAGCTGCAGCACTGCATAGAGCGATCCAAGCTCACTTTAAGGGAGTTACCTTAGGTCTCGGAAGTCCTCCACCAGCCTGGTGCACAGCGTGGCAGAATTCCCCTGCTAGCAGCAGAAGTGGAACTCCTCCGCTTTGAGATCCCCGTTGCTTCATTCAGGCTGCAAGGAGATAAACTGCCTTAGCTGCCAGTGCTCTGAGCTGACACCAGACTAAACTCAATGGTCACAGGTTTTGGTGTTTGGTTTTTTTTGCTTTTAGTGTGAACAACAATATGCAAGCAGTTGAGTGAGTGATGAGATGATCCACTGAGTTGGTGGAAGCAAAAGGTTGGTGATCTCCACTGGTGTTGAGGAGTTTCCTTGCTCTCTAAAAGCAGTGGGGAAAGTTTTCTCCCAGCTCAGCATCCGCTGGAACCTTCTGACCCTGCTCTCAAGGAAAGCTTGTCATCTCTGGGTTACATCACACAGGACAAGACAGGCATGCACCAACTCTCGGTTGTGCAAAACCCTACATACATTGAAAAGCAAGAGGTAGCTTGCAATATTTCTTGAGCATTAACGTTAATTAAAATAGAACCTTTAGCCTAAACCTGCATTTTTCTTCTCAGGGCTGTACTAAGGCCCCGTGAGAGTGGCAACCTCATGGTCCCTCTGCCCATCACCCCTGGCATACTTTAACCAGTATATCCACATTAGAATAACATCCTATTTAAAATAAAAAATGCCCATAACCTGTAGAGCTCAGAGAAAATAAGAATAGTGCTGATACCATCGTTACAAGATGGCATGTTGGCTAATGTTATGAAATGGTGTTGTCACATTTTCAAGTGTCTGCTCATCCCTGGCTGTCCTATGAAGGATAAGAAATTAAGACGGCAGAGAGAAGTCTAGTGAAAGCTGCTGCTTTAGAAAGTTTAGCTGTACAAAGTCCTAACAGCTCTAGCCTCATATCATCTCCTCATGAGGGAGCAAAAATTGACCTTGCAGTGACATACAGTGTTCTGAAAAGAGTAAAATAGTCCTAACAGACAAGAATTTATATCACAGACTACAGACAAAATATGGGAAGGGTCAGGTTGTCAAGGAAGTTCAGTAAAATATCCTTTTGTGAAGACCAGCTAATCTCTGCTAGTAAATTTGGAAAGGCTGATAGGTAATTTTGGTGAGGAAGGATGAAGTGGGTGCACTACTGACAAGCTGAAGACAAGAAATCTTACCTAGCATTTGGATGTTTTCTACTTTTTCTAGTTATTACGATTTTAGATCTCATGTCTCTAGATGAGAGAAGCCAGGGGTTGTATCTTTTTTTTTCCCTCCTCCCCTTTTTAAATATTTTATTTTATTTTATTTTTACCTAGCTACAACCAGTTTTAATACCATGATCAGATATTAAGTCCTTCAGGGGGAGGTTCCTGTATTAAACAAGCTAGCCGAATGCTAAAATGAATGAACACAGAGAATCAATCTGAAGTGCTCTCCCATATGAGAGGCTTGATGGACTACACTTGTGGTTATTAATTCTGCCTGGCCATTGAACACTGCCTTATTGTAGCAATCGCAGAATATTCACAAAGTTAAAAACATTCCTTGTTGTAGTCTAAGTACAGGAAAGAAGGAAAAAGAAGAAATAAAATAATTTCATTTTGTAGCCAAGGAACCAAAGTTCCAGGACATTCAGAAACAGCCCCCTTGAGCTGGTTAACATTTTTAAACAGTCTTCAAACAAGATTCAGAGTTATGGGACAAAATATCCAAAAACTGCAGTTCAATTTTTAGACATTTCTGCCCCATCTAAACCAAAGTCACTGAGAGAATATCCAAGTCAAGCACCACTTCATACACTTTTTCCCCTCCCTCAACCCTATCCAGTACATTAACTTCAAAGAGGTTTCCCCAATAGCTGATATCACCAGCAGTCAGTTTACCTTCCCGCAATGAAGAACAGATCTCGTATACTACCATGGTCTCTAGTGTGCCATGAGAAACTACTAGAAGAAATAATATTTTTTAAAAACTCTACCTTAAATCTTTTTCCTTCTACTTTTTTCTTCTCACTTTCAACAAATCTGTTAACTTGCCCAGCTTTTTCTATCAGTCCTTCGATCTTCAAATCAAGTTTGTCTCTGTATTCATCCCTATTCAACCAAGCAGAGATATACATTTCACAATGACAATCAAAACACTTCCTTGCCTATCCCTTCTGAGGAGTTTATAGCCATCCACTGCAGCACACCAGTTGTGCGAGTCACCCCACCATGTTTCCGTGATGGCAACTATGTCATAGTTTACCTGCTGCACAGTGGCTTCCAGCTCCTCCTGTTCCTCATGCTGCATGCATTGGCACAGATCTCAGAATCTTTTTTGGGGAAAAAGCCCAAATTCCTATGTGACCATACGCAGGTGCTTCCGTAGTTTCTAACACATCAATAACCCTTACATCTTTGCTGTTGCATGGCTCTCCATTCCCTACCTCCACTGAGACAGCAGACCAAAGGAGCTTGCTAGCACACTGCTCCTCAAACATTGGCGTGCCACCTTTAGGCTTCTTTCTAGTGAACTTGGTTTCATCCCTTCCCCCTCTTCAAATTTAGTTGAAAGCTCTTTTAAGTAGCCTTGCTACCTCCTGCACAAGGATTCTTTCCCCCTCTGAGACAGGTGTGCCTCATCTGTTGCCAGCAGGCCTGCTGCTGTGCAGACTGACACATGACTGAAAAACCAAAAATTTTGCAGGTGACAGCAGGCTTGGACCCAGGCACCGATCTGCTGGCTCTGCGTGTTTCTTCCCTCATCCTTCCCTGCAACTGAAGGGAGAGAGTAGAACCTTCCTTGTGCTCCTGATCCCTTAACCAGCTGTCCCAAGGCGCTGGTCTCTCTTGATTGCCCTCAGACTTCTTGTTGTGACTTCATCACTGCCCACTTGAACAATCAGTAATGGACAATAACGCGAGGGCTGTACCAGGGTAGGAAGTTTTCTCTCCACATCCTTAACCCAGGCCCCAGGGCAGCAGCAGACGTCCCTAAGCAGTGGGTCTGGTCTGCGCATTGGGCCTTCTGCTCCCTTCAGAGGGGAGTCTCCTGTGACAATGACCCATCTTTTTTTTCCTTATGGAAGCAGTTTTGAGGCAGGGCGTAGGCTGACTTAACCTCAGCAACGTGCCCAGGTTAGATAGACTGATATCCTCATTACTGTTCAGCTCCCCATGCAGAGCCTATTTCACAAGAGCACCTGGGGAGGTGGCAGAGGAGACCCCATTTCCCCCTGTCCCTGAAGTCCCTGTTCAGCCAGGCAGAGGGAGGAGAGGGAATTCTCTGTGTCTGTCCCAGGGGAGCCAGGGTGCCATTCCCCTGCTCTGTGTGTCTCTCGCACTCCCCGACACTCCTCAGTCTGATCACTTGCTCCCGGAGCTCTGTCACCTTCCCCCGGGGCACGGTCTGCAGCCTGGCACGGCAGCTCGGTGTGGGCAGCTGCTTCAGTGACAGTGGGTGCAGAGCTTAGAGCCGCCATGGCCTCCTGTCGACCGGACCGGACCTGGCCGCGCTCCACCGCCTCATCCTCCACGCCCCT
>NW_010296931.1:0-306 GCF_000700745.2 Antrostomus carolinensis | reverse complement strand
TCAAATTTGGATTTGTTATATTTCATCTGATGCTGCACATTGGATTTGTCAGCCTTTTTTTAGTTCGTATTTGCTTATTTAAATGTTTTTTTTTAACCGAGAAATCACTGAGATTTCATGATATCACACATCGTTTGAAGGATGATGTTACGAATTTTCAGCAGTTATCCCAGCATCTGTCTGTGCCTTTGCCACTCTGGCAAACCATTATCTCAACTTAGCTGGTAACACACCTCGGAATATGATAACTCAGAGGTGCCATTTAGAGAGAGAGTTTGGCAGCTACATTCCCTAAGTATATTATAT
>NW_010296930.1:14676-46230 GCF_000700745.2 Antrostomus carolinensis | reverse complement strand
GGAAAAGGGGGGAAAAGGGGGGAAAAGGGGGGAAAAGAAAAAAGGAAAAGGAAAAAAAAGGAAATGGAAAAAAAAGGAAATGGAAAAAAAAGAGAGGTTTAACTGGAGTATTATCCGAGATTTAGAAGTATTAAGAGCCTGTTCAGCTGTGTCCTTGCTAACAGGTGTCCCCAGCAATGAAATGCAATTAATATAGAGAGGATTTCTGGGAACATGGGGATGGATAGGTCAGGCAAATAATCCCACGTTAAAACTAGTGGGTTGTTTATAGCTAGTAACCCAAGGCAATTCTGATTAAAAAAATACAAACCTTCAGGTGACACTGGGCTTGCTGAAAGGTTTTGTAACAAAATTATTAAGCTTTTCACACAACAGTAGCACTGATGCTTCTGTAAAACCCTGGCAAGGAGCCAGCAAAGCCCAAAATGCCCTGCACTGCCACGTTACACGCTAAGAACCACTTTTCTCCTGCTTTATCCCCGCTCTCTGTCGCCTTCCTGAGCATCTTGGTCTTTACCCTCTCTCATTTTCTTTGATCTAGTTCTCAAGAGAACATCATCTGATCCCAGTAAGCTCAAAAGAGCAACAGCAGTGGGAGGCCCATTAAATCTCATTTTCATCTTGTCCTGAGAAATTGAGAGGAGGGAGAGGACAAACAAGAGAATCCCAAGCACGGCAGTTGCTGTAAATAAGAGAAAACAGAGGGCACATCAAAAAGGGAAGAGGTTGTTGAAGGATCAGTGGTCCCAAGCTAGAGATTATCAAATGTGAAAGAAAGAGAGAGAGACACCCCAGCTGGTTTTCCACAAGAAGTAAATGTTTGTGGTGAAGTAAACTTGAAATAAAATACTGGGGAAAACCTGCACTAATACAACATCAGGATTGCAATTGCAAGTGTGAATGCAAAGAGGCCTTGGAGGGCCATCATTAGACATCCTGTGCATTTAACACTCAAGTTGGACTAAAGCAGGAATTAGAAACCTGAACCCTTCCAATTATACTCTGGAGTATTATAATGTCTGAGCTCTGGAGGCTCAGACACACACCTCCACACCCCAGGCTCAGATGCCCTTATTTCTGGACACCAAGCAGAAAAAACATGTTTCCACTCTATATTCAAATATGGGCAGATAAAAGCGAGTCATTTTGGCAAATAAGTTTTATCTGACAAAGTTTTTTTTGGGAAATAACCTTGCAGGGCTAACTAGTGGTGTGGGGGACAAAATATAGGATTCCTGGGGGTGGAGGGGAGACTGGAGTAAATTAATCCCTGTGTAAGGCAGTATTCAATACACCTAGTTAGTAGCTTGCCAGGAAACCAAGACACAGCTATGAATTCAGTAAGCTCTGCTCTCAAAGCAATGGTTCAGAGAAAGGGGTTTGTAGGTGAAGGGAAATCACACAGGTTACTTCTGATCTTCAAAGTAAGTTTGGAGCTCAGGTGACCTATGAACTTACGGATGAATGACCCAGGGAGGAACCTGCCTCCACACACAGTCTTGGCATGAGCCTGAAGAGCCACACAGCTGGGACCCCATCAGCACTTCCTCTCCTGCCGGGGCTCTTGGGGCAGCTGATGAGGCTCAGCAACTTCTAGTAATTAAAGAAATAGGTGGAAAAACATCACACTATCACCCAGGAATTTAGCACAGCGCTGCTGCTGCTGCTGCCCTCACACTCAGATGCTTTCCCTTTATTCCCCTCCTCTCCTCCCCCTCTGTGTCCATCATGAAAAATTAATTTCCCTTTACTGGAGTTCACAGGCAGAAGGGGAAGTTAAAAATAAACCGCTTACATGTATTCATTTGTACCAGGGAAAAAAATCCAATAATTTCAGGCCTTACTGTCTCTAAAATTATGTAATCGTGTCCACTAGTGGGGTGGAAATATTTTAGCTGGCGAGCAGGGGTGCAGAGCAGACATACCACTGGAAGCTTGAAATAGCAAGTGGCAGACACTCAAATAAAATAACCATAGTGAAATGGAGAAGATTAGAAGGGAAAAGGACACAAACCAGCTACAACTTGACCTTGGTTTCAGCTTACTCCAGTTGAAACTACTGAGATACTTATAGCCCTAAGCCTCATCGTTTAGTCAGGAATTGCCTGTGATGAAAGCAGTTGGAGGGAAACATTTTTACACACGTTTGTCTGCTCTAATTTTCCTCCAGCTGCTGCCTTTCCAAATTTGATCTCTGAACAAAAAGCATCAAGATAGGTGATTTAATAGACCAAACTAAATTGAAGCAACTCTGGCAGCCAGTACACGGAAATTATATCCAGCTACCTCGGGTGAGGAGACCACTCCATGCTGGAGAATGGGGAAGGGAGATGAGCTTTGGTTCCAGAGCTGTTGCTGGCGCCTCCTGGCTCTGCCACCTCAGCTGGAGATACCACGAGGACAATCCACCACTGGGCCTGCCCTGCTGCTCACCACCCCCTCTGCCTCAGCCCACCTCCCAGATGTGGAGCCACTGGGAAGGGCTGTGTTGCTTAAACGCAGGTTGGGACATAGTGTCATGATCCACCTACGTTCACCTCATATGGAGTGGTGAAGAGCAAGGTAGTCTCTCACTGTTCCTCCCTGTCTGCTTCTTTCCCCCACCACCTCCTCCTCATCACGGCTACCTTAGCACCAGGGCTTGCCTGACCCTACAGAGGCCATGCCAAGGAGCCCAGAGAACTGACCCTACAAGGAAGGGGAAAGGGTGTCTAGATCAACACAGCCCCTTGAACAAAGGACATGGCAGGAGAGCTGCACAGCAATAGGGCTGAGAGGGGACAGCGCCCCCTGAGAGCAGCCCAACACTGGATGAAGGCATCTGCAACATAAATCAGAGCCCTTGGCTTTCCACTGGAGATGTCCTCTGCTCACCGTGCAGCCACAACATTGCTAGTGCCAAGGCTAGGGGAGGAACATAAACACCATCCTTTCTTCTGTGAGCGGCTCCTACTTCACCTGGTTTGTACAAATCAGCACTGAAACTGAGCAAGAGCAAATCCCTGACCTGGCAGCAAAGCCTATTCAGCCTGAAAGTTGCTGGGCTCGTGGTCCCTGCTCAGGGACAGTATTACATACACACACCACACCACGAACAACCACCAAGGCACTGGGCAGGAGGCAAGGGTCATCCCCCATCACTTTCATAATCCCACTGCTCACCTTTCTTTCCCTGCTCCTCTGTAGCATCCCCTACTCTCCAACAAAACTGCTCCACACCTCCAAGGTATTTATTTGGTATAACTGAAGTCGTGCTTGCTGGCAAGCAAACAATTCCCTGGGAGAGTTCCTCAGCCCCAGCCATGGTACATTGCTGGTTTGCTGAGAGGTACAAGCCGTGCTGTTTATCCCACACTTGTGTGGGAGCGTGTTGGCATTCTTAAGAGCAGTGGTGCAAGTCACTTTCCCCGGGTATTATAATAAAAAGCTAGGTTTCCCCCAATTGCTTTTCTGTGCTTCACAAGATTGCCACTTTGGGTTTTGTGCTGGGGCAGCGGGGGTGAGATTAGCTTCCCAAAGAGAATTAAACCCATAAAAGAGGTAGAGGAGGGCCTGCTGGGGCTATTCAAGGGCAGTGGGAAGATACACCCTTCTGCAGACAGAGCTTCAGAGCACAGGCCCCCTAACCTTTATTATTATTCTTTCAGTGTCAGGGAATTTAATTGATCAAAGCAACCCACTTTTTGGCACAAGTGCTTGAAGCTGCGAATCTGTTCAGACCTTGAGTTTACAGCCAGAAACCCCCTAAAGTCCCCAGCAGGTTTTGCACACAGCTTCTATGGGGAGTATGTCCCAGCACTGCAGTAAAGAGGCAGCGATAGAAGACGCTGAGAAAGAGGGAGGGGAAAGGGTTGATGAGACAAGCTCATAAGGATTTGATCTCAAGTGGACCCTCTCGGCTCAGAAAGTTTGGACAATTGGGATTATCTCAGCCCTCCAAGGTAGGAAGCCAGAGATGGTGATGGAGCATGGCTGCTTCCTCAAGGATGTTGAACCTCAGCAGCACCTCCAGCCCAGCAGCATCTTTTTGTCACATTTGTTTGTGTCCCCACCAGCCGTCTGAGGTCAACACCACAAAGGCACAGACAATGGGCTGCTTCAGCTCCTTGCCTGCTTCAAAGAGGCTGCTCACATGCCATAAGCAACCACCTCAAAACCAGAGGAAAAGGCACAAATCAAACAAATGGAGCAAAATTAATGGGGAGCATTGGCCACCAAGCAGCAGCACTTGTCGCCAGTGCGGGCAGACAGCGGCAACAGCCACCAGTGACTGGGGTGTTGCCACCAATCCTGGCCTGTTTCTGTTGGTCCCCAGCACCCACAGCCCTGCCAGGACATCCTGACTGGGCTGATTTGATTGCCACTTGGCTGTTGTTGGTATCTATAAAAACCACACAAATTACAGCTCCCCTTAAAACCCCAAGTGAGTTACTAAAACAGCCCGAGATCAAGAGCACAGACCTGGCACAGTCCTAGAAGTAATTGGCAGGGGCAAGCTTTTAAAATTATCTCCCTAAATATGGATTTCTAAGAGAGAAACCAGAAGTTAAAAGAGTCTGAACTGGTGTCATAAACATTTGAGTGAGATATAGACTGGAACAAGAATCTTTTGCTCTGTTGGCTGTAAAGCTGACTGTAACGCTTCCAAAACATCCTCTGTCACCCTTTTCCCTGCCCATTCTTTGCTCCTGTGGCTTTTTCCAGCCTGACTTTTATATAGAGTCAATGGCATCTGAAAGGAAAGCTGCCTTTGTTTTATGCTCTTCCTAATTTGCAAGAAAAAAAAAAAAAAAAATGTAAATCACACCTCGTGTTTGCGGTACCGCAAAAGAAAATGTTAGATTTAAGGCTCTGATATGTACAACAGCAGAATCAAAAAGTATTGTCTGAGTGATTGGATTCCAGACAAATGATTTTAATATTTTTTTTTAAGGTCTGCTTGGGGAAAAGGAAAGACTTGAATATGAAATACCAGTTCCCCTTGACTCACTTAGTATTGTTTTGCATTAAAAAGGAAAAAGCTGCATTGTACAAAGCATGCAGCAAGCTGTGTGAGTGGAGCGTGCATGTTAGAGCAAGGTACTGAGCCTTGCTCCTTATTTATTAAAATTTTGATATGAGGTGAAACTCAATTTAGTTGATGTCAGCAAGCTTCCTAATAAGTCCTCTTTTTTTTTTTCTTTTTTTCTTTTTTTTTTAAAATGAAAGGGCAGCTTTGTGCCTCCTCTAATCAGCTTGACAAAGAACATATAAAAATGCAAAGAGACATAAATATTACTGTAATTACCAATGAGAAACACCATGGACAAATGCAGGAAGTAGCTGTAGATCTGTCTGCAGACGTAATGGTTGAATATTGCAGGGAACTTGTTTTGGTCTCGAAAGGAAGGGCATTTCATAAACCATAAACCACTTTGATCAAAATCTAAAACCAACCCCAAATTTGCAGCTTTTTCCCCCAGACTCAGACATATTCAGAAAGTACCTGTGACTAAGTATGATCTATTTTCCTCTTCAGTAGTTCTGCAAACACTGATGTGTCCCAGTTTATGAGCTTCCTGTTAGACCCACACAGGGGGTTTTCTCCTGATCTAGTCGATGAGTAAAACTGTCCTTTGGTCCCAAGCCCAGAGCACAGATTACCAAGTCTACAAAAAGCCTTAGAGATGGCAGCAGCAACATCAAAGGTAGGTGCAAGGGAAGGTACCGCTGCTAGCTGAGGAGCTGCTATGCAAATGAAGTGATGGGATGTCAGGGTACGTTAATGCCTGCCTCTGAACATGCCCAGTGTGAACCATTTCCAGAAGCCTAAGCAGATTCATTCTCAGCTGGAGGCTTGTATAATTAATAAAGGCACCGTGCCTTCTCTCCTGACCCAAGTGGCTAGGTACCAAACCATTTATAGCTTTATAGGTTAACACCAACATCCAAAAACGTATTGGCAGCTCGTGTAGATCCTGGCACATTAGTGTGATGTGTTCCCAGCATGAAACACTACTTAATAAGCGGGTCACTGCATTCTGCATTAGCTTCAGTTTCTGAGTGGGCTCAACGTATAGCCCCATGTAGAGTGTATTATGGCAACGACATCTCAAAGGGACAAAGGCATGGATAACTGAAGCAAAGTCCATTTGAAAAAGAAAAAGTAACCCTGCTCTCACTGGAGATAAAGGCATTTTGAAAAAGGCACTGCCACTGCTCAGGCATCCTGGAGCATCTGTCAGTCTAACACACTGAAGCAGTTCACGTGTTAGAGGGAAAGGTGTTTGCTCCTTTGTGTAACAGAGCTTGTATGGATTCAGCCTGCTCCTCCCACGGCCCCAAAAGCAGCAGTCCCCATTTCACAAACGTGAATGAGCAGCCCAGCTCGTTCTCAATTCCAGCCCCAACATCAGCTAGCTCATGGGACAATGCATCTTCACTGGTAGAGAGAGTTTGTAAGAGTAGAGAAGTGATTTAAGAAGCTACTGGCCCTTCTTCCAAGTGGAGGGTGCTGCTTGACAAGCAGGACTCTGTTTTGCATGAGTAACCATAGTTGAGTGCAGAGTCAGCCCAGTTTTTGGTGAAGATGATCCAGTAGGAACCAGGCTGACTTTGCACCATGATGCATCAGAAAGCTCAAAGAGTCACTCTGCTAACTGTGCAGAAACCGGTGTGAGATGTGTACAACACTAAATCATAGAATGGTTTGGGTTGGAAGGGACCTTAAAGATCATCCAGGTCCAACCCCCCTGCCACCAGCAGGGACACCTTCCACCACACCAGGTTGCTCAAAGCCTCATCCAACCTCGCCTTGAACACTTCCAGGGAGGAGCAGCCACAGCTTCTCTGGGCAACCTGGGACACTCTCTGACCACCCTCACAGCAAAGAATTTCTTCCTAACATCTGATCTAAACCTACCCTCTTCCAGTTTAAAGCCTTTTCTCCTTGTTCTGTCATTAACTGCCCTTATAAAATGTCCCTCCCCAGCCTTCCTGGAGCCCCTTCAGGTACTGGAAGGCCACTATAAGATCTCCCCAGAGCCTTCTCTTCTCCAGGCTGAACAGCCCCAACTCTCTCAGCCTGTCCTCACAGCAGAGCTGCTCCAGCCCTCTAGAGTAAAGGCTCACTTTCATGCAGTAGCACATTGGAAAATGGAAATGGTACCTACCAGCACAGACCAGTGTGCTCAAGTTCCCTGGGCCAGATAAAGTCACAAAGTAAAGGAATGATCTATCGCATACGGAGTGCATTAGAGCTCTTCATTAACAGAGGGACTAATCAATTTATGGAACTCATGAATCAGTAAAGCTATTACTTATAATGATTATTGGCAAATTAACATATCGCACTGTACTGACCCCGATTCATCTCCAGCATACACCTACCCACACACAGCCAGTAAAGGGCCCCGTGCTACTCGCTGTGTTTCCACACTGCTCAGCTAAACTGGGTCCACTTAACACCAGGGATAAAAAAACCACTGCACAGTCAGCCCCCAAAATTTCCACTTTGGTAATCACATGTGTGAATAGACTGTATAGAAGACAGTAAAGCAAAAAAAAAGTTAAAGGAGATCTCAAGCCTTGGCCTCCAGGCATGAGTTCTAAATCTGCTCAAGGGTTATGTACAAGCAGACCCAGTGACTGGGTTCAATCCATGAGAAAGAGGTCCCTTGCCAAATTCTGATGCTGATCCAGTTGATCATTTAATGCTTGCTCCCATTTTGAAGGTAACATCATCCAGCATATTAATTTGGATCCAGCTTTAGCCCAACAAGGATCCTAGTGAGGAAGATGATCTGTTTACACACTAAAAGCCCAGGGCCAGGCTACCTGCACCCCAATAGCACAGTGGCCCTACAGGCTAAATCAACCAAAGTTGGACACATGCAAACATCTCCCCACAAGATATTTTTTTTTTTAAAAAAAGAAAGAAAAAAGAAAAAGAAAGAGTGGTATTCAAACTACACACAGCCACAGAGCACAGTAGGCCACATGTATAAAATGATTCTTTATTAGTGATCCTGTGGCTTTAAACCAGAGGAGACATGGGCTTTGAAATCCTACAGACAGACAATCATTCCCTATTTAATTCTACCAGGCTTTTTCACAGAGGCTTTTTACAGTCTAAACTGACATTCTTCTCTCTATTCATTACCACATTCTTGGCCTAAAAACTGTATGACAAGGGAAAGGAAGTGGAAAATTAGGTTACAGTGCAAACAAACATACTGAAAACATTGCACATTTGAAAATAAATTAAGTTTAACTATACTTTGCAAAGGTTAACTTCATAGGTTTTATTATTAGAAAATATCAAAACACTGTTCATTTACTGCAGGGCTCTCCTGCCTGCTGCTTTGTTTCTGGGTCATGCAAGTGTCATGAAGGGTCAGCTCCACATTACTTACAAGCCACACTTGCTTAACAACGTAATCCACAATCTTTCCTACATTCATCCACTATTAAGCGCTCTCGCATAGGGTATCGTTGACAGCAACAAGGCACTCGTAGGTTCACCAACAGAAGGATGAAGGACTCTCCTACCAGCTGCATCCTTGGCCCTTTGAACACACACGTAAAGGACAGGAGACTCCAGCCTGCCTTAAATCCACACTTCCCCTCTGAAATCAGGGTGGGCATGCTGCTCTAGACCAGTGGAAAGTCCATGCTTGACATAGGTCATATTGTCCTTTACTGAATTAAGGTTTAATCAGAGGTTATAATTGGCTTTGCTCATTCATTATAGCTTAGTTTTTTTCCTCAAAAAAACAGCCCCACCAATAGAAAAAATGGTTAAAATTACAGGATATTAGTGCAAAGCTCTGCACACTTCTCTGATCTACAAAGATTAGTGTTCTGGATGTTGGCTGTGCCCAGATGCACCCTCCAGCTCTGTGCTGACACCACCACACAGTCATAGCCCCTCTCTCCCTTCCTCTGCTCTAGTTTTCATAGGAAGAGAGTACAAGCACCAGAGACCCTTGCATATTCCAGCCAGGTCCCCATTCAGGAAGGTCAGGAGATGACAAACACCACAACCCACTATGGCATGGCTCCACAAGTCAGTTTGGAAATCTTTGCGTCTCCATTTCCTACATGTTAAATTTGGACATGAATATTTGAGGTTACTCGTACCAAAGAACAAGACCTTGTTGTGATGTGGGGAAAAAGCCCATATTAAGCTGACAGTCTGGTCTGAGGCAATGCATCAATGCAGATAAGATTACATAATTGGGAAAAAAAAGTGCAGTGTTTAAAGCTATGCAGGATCTTAATGGGTTTCATCTGTGTGTGCAAGTTAATTGTCAGTCCCCTGTCCTGGTGTCATCACTCCACAGCTCCCTCTTGCTGAAAGCTGCCCAGTCTCTTAACCGGCACTACAAACACGCACATCTTAATCGTCACCGTCTTAAATGGACTCTACAGAGTAAACTGCAGAAGCCCAGCTGCAATATTTGCTTTTCTACAATGAAAGTCCCCCAGGGGAAAAACAGAGGTGGGGATGGGGAAGGGACCCTTTCTTTTTTGAGCACTCAGTGTAATTACATTCCTAATAGTGAATTTATGATATCTTATCTTGCGCACAATGAATACTCTATGTGGGTCACCAGATTTGATATGACACTAAAAAGAAAGAGTGGCTCACGGTTAAGTAAACCTGGAGAACTGGATGGACAAGTTTTTGTTCTGTCAAGCACCAACATTTCATCACCTTGAGGGCATTATTAAACTTGCCAACCCTTTTGCTCCTCTTATTAGTAAAACACTTCCTGGAGAACAGGAAAGGAGGAGGGGAAGAGGCACTAAAACTTGCTCTCTAAAGACTTGAAGACATTTGTCCATTTTATGACTCTTATTTGTTCTTGCTCTTTCTGTTCTCCCCATTGTGCTTCTCCCCCATTTGGATCGTGTTGACATCACTCCTTTGTTATCTTCCTAAATGAGCTGTAATGAAGTCCTTTGAGCTACATGTGCATGCCTTATTTTTTCAGTTTTCACTTCTCCAAACCATCCCTATTCACTTTCCCTCACACTAGAGTCTCCCTTCCCCCAGCCCACAACATGCTTTCTAATCTGCTTTTCATTTGCTCCCTTTCACCTTTAGTTACCCAGTGGCAAACAGTTGGTGTACTTCACAAAATAAATTACATGATAACTGACTCTCATTGAGAAGCAATAGGCACCCAGATGGATAAAGCTGAGCATCTAAATCAGGAACCACCTGAAATTTCAGTGCCCAAAAATACAAGGACAAAGAGGAGAATCAAAAGGAGATAGCATGACAAACCACTGAAAGGGCAGTTGTAATTTCTGGCACGTGCAAACAAGTCTAAGGGACATTTGTAGCCATAAAACTACTGGACTGCAGACCATGTAGTCATACTACAGCAGCCTGTCTGGCCATCTGACCATCACTTGACTGCACTGGAAGCTGGTTTTATGGTTTAGCATCTTTTGTAACGGCGGCATTTCGCAGCTCTTTACAGAATAATGAGTTAGCATACTACAGCTATTATGCACTTAGCAATAGCACACAGACAACCTTGCACTTCTAAAATCAATTTTATTGAGAAGCTGATGGGCAGGGCAGACAGGTTATTCTCTGCCTTTTTGTTTTGAGAAGTGTCATGGATCTTTAGCTTGCCTTTTGCAAGGCAATATAAAAGCTGGGCTGCATCTTCAAAGGAAAAAAAGAAAAGGTGAGTTTTTACTGAGCAATAGCTTGCTTAAAAGTGGGTGACAAGGACTCTGTATCCCAAGAGCTGCCTCCTATTCCCTATTAGGATGATGGCAATATTTTTATCTCAAACCAGATGATTTTCATCATCCTGGATCTACTTGAGAATTCCCCTCAAAATATACTCAAAGTAGAAATATTCAAGCAGAAGACAGAGAGGGCACCATCCCTGAATGGCAGGTCCCAGGGTCAGCAGCAGTTTCATGCATTGTCTATGATTTGTCCCACTCTGTTCTTAGAGAGTCTTTCCCTTTTACAGCCACCTTGCTGGATATTTACATATTATTCTTTTATGCATGCATGCATTAATGCAATTGGGTACCTATGGGTAACATTACACTGTGTGGCATACCCTGTAGGCTGGTAACACTGGACCCATCCATCCTTCTCCACCATGTGCTTACCGTAAGAGCCAAGCACACCACTCTCCAGCGTCCCTTTGGGAAGGTGGGTTGGTGGGAAGCCCCTCTCTGACTGCTTCTCTTTCTCTGCGAAGCATCTGACATACTGCCTTTGGGGATGGGCCCAAATTCTTCTCCTGGAATTGGTTTCAGCCTCACACATCTCCACTGACTGAGAATGAGATGGGCCACCAGCGAGTACACTTTCCTGGCCAACATCCTGTCCTGGTAAGGCTATAGAGGGCTCAACCAGCTGAAACCTTTGTTTTGGTTGAAAGTTAACTCACAACCATTAACTTGAAACAGAGTCCACAGCTTCCAGCATAGGGACACAGTAGAACCCAGAACCTTATTTTTTACCAGAGTTCTTCAAGGTGCTTTTTCTCACTTGAATGAAAGGCAAGATCAGCACTACTAGCGTGAAGCGTTCATTATTTTTTATTTTTCTGAATGCAGGCTGTGCTTGGAATTTTTCTTATCACTCTGTTCTACAGTGGCTTTGTAATTCGCCTCAGTGTCTCCCAGAAGAGTCATAAATACCCTGCAAGACCCCAGCAACGTTTGTAACAGCGATTATTGAGAGGGGACTACAACTGCTGACATTAGATATCCTTTAATTCAAAAACAATAGATACAAGAAAGGCAACGTGACCCAGCAAAATGGAGTTGGAGGGACTTACTCCCTGTGTCTGATCCCGTTCCTCTTGCACTTTGTCTTACTCATCCTTTTAAATGTTAAGCTCAATGGAGCAGGAGTTGTCCTCCCTCTCCACAG
This sequence comes from Antrostomus carolinensis, assembly GCF_000700745.2. Lineage (NCBI taxonomy): Eukaryota > Metazoa > Chordata > Aves > Caprimulgiformes > Caprimulgidae > Antrostomus > Antrostomus carolinensis. The sequence goes on along the minus strand of NW_010296930.1, from coordinate 34,331 downwards.
AGGACCAAGCACATGGGGGCCCTATTATTGAACATCAGGAGCCTTTTGCGTGATACAGTTATGGGGCCATACTGTGAGAGTTTCCCAGCCACACTGATAGCTCACTTTTAAATGATGCATAATTCTTCCTATCCACCTTGGATTTCATGTAAGAAAGGTAATTCTCCAGCTTATAGAGTTACAGTGAAACTTTCAAAACAAATATAATGCAGAGAGATGTTGTGACAAGTTACCTGGAGACCTGGAAGATAATAGATCTCAGAGGTCAAACTACTCCATTTAGCCAAAAGAAGTGTTAACTCTTAACATCTGATAAGATTATCAATGTCACTATTCAATATGTGACACATTCTCTTTGCAGAAATACAAAGACAATCCATTTATCCATTAGTGCAAGGTGTCACATCAATTACTGGGATAAATGCATCAGGAAAACTCAGCTGCTCTCATAGATTTTTCACAAACTTAAAGTTGCATTTGCTCCAGCCCCATAGGAAGGAAGAACATCCCTTCCCTATTATTTAAAATCTCCACTGCTGCACAAATAAGAAATCCCAGCCAATTTTCACAACTTCATGGGTGCAAAATCCCTCAGCAGTATCCCATGAAGATTTCCATTCCCCTGCAACTACAGGGCAAACACTTGGCTTCAGTTCCCAAATCCATGGTGTCACTGAAAAATGAAAACTAGGGTATCAAGCATTAGTGAAACTCAGCCCCTCCCATATATACATCAGGCGTTATCATCACCATTTTATGCACAGGAAAGTTGTTACTGCTATGGACACTTCTGGGCAGTAGAAGAGCAGAGCTGGTTATCAATCAGAAGATTTGTAAACAGGATGTGGAATATCATATGGAAGGAGCAGAATAGTGACACCAAAACACATACTAATGTGACTTTTTCCACCTTCCCTTCACCCCCTCACCCCCAGCCTGAATTTATGTGCAGTAAAACACATCATGCATTTCTTTTGATGGGCAATTGGGTAGGAAACGTTGGGTTTAAAAATAAATCAGTAGTGCCCAGTATGTCTTTAAGGGAGCTGCAACCCTTGATGCCTAGTCTCACCACAGCAGATGTGAACTCCTTCCTCCACCCACCGTGGACAGAGATTTTTTCATCCAGGTGACAAAGCAGCACCCTCTAAACCTGTGCTGTTCCCACAGGTCTACAGTCACTGCAAAAGCCTATCTCTGGACAGGTCAGGTAGCTTCCCACTTCTCACATGGTACTAGCCTGGGCAAGAGGTGGATATAGAGGACAGTAAAATGGCTTTCGGAGGCACAGGAGCTGCATTAGAGGTTTCTAATCTTGTTAGCTTGGCTTTATGGTTTGGGAGTCATATTGAAACCCCCAAGGGCCAAGGCCTTTGACCAAACCTGCAGTCCCTTATGCCTCTTATGCAGTATTCTGGATCCATTTAAACCCATTATTTATCATCTTCTAGAATTACAGTTGACAGAATACCACAAGCAAGGCTAACACCAGCTTTCCCAGGACTGGCAGATGTCAGAAACACTCAAAATCTGGCGATAAACTTCCATCTCATGAGATTTCTTCAAACCAAAGAGCTCTACATAACTCACTCAACTTCTTCAAGTACAGCTTAGCTTTCGGGTCCTGACCTTATCTGGAAAAAGGTACCACAAAGGCAAATATGAGATGTAGTGTTTGAGAAGCAGCCAAAACTTTGATTTCAGACTATGGAAATACCTCGTTCACTCAGAGTTTGCAGCCTAGGCCTGTGTTTTACTCTATTTAAAGCAGTTCATTAAATAAGAGGGCTCATATTTTACAGAAATGCTTAAAAACAGCAAAAGGCAAGCTGGACTTATTGATCTTTTCCATCCTACATCCTCATAGCAGCACTGCTCTCTGGAGAGTTTATCCAGATTTCAAAGGACAAGTTGTGATTCCTCAGCTGGTTTCAGACTGTATCATTTCAATCCCAAGCATGTGGGCACAGTTAAGGAAAACACACCCAGCAGCAGCCCAGCTCTGTTGCTAACATTTCACCGTTTGCATGCACAGTATGCACATGCACATCAGTCACGCTGTGATGGTGTGAGCTAGGTGCTTGCTTTAGTACCAGGTGCATTTCTTTAAATTTTAGAGGTTAAAGTGATCCAAAAGATGCAGTTTCAGCTCATTTGTGAGTTCCTCTGCTTGAGGAACATCTCCTGACAGATTGCCTAAACCCATCCCATCCTGCACACCCTCAGGTTTTCTTTTTGAAGGTGAAGAGGGATGGAAAACACTCCTGAGAAACTGCAATGACATTGTGCCTCTCATCCCACAGTCCAGTGATTCAAGCAGTCTCCCAGGAGACAGGAAACCCACCTTCAGTTCCCTCCTCTGCCTCAGAGTCTGAACCCACAACCCCACCTTAGATGACCCCCATCCCAGAGAACCTAGTAAGATGATGGGTATTCAAGGATTCAAATTTGGCATGAACCACCCCAAATAATCCCCCTGCTTCATCAGGGCTACTGAAGAGGCAACAACCAACCAAGGTTTTGCAGAGCCCCGTTACTTGTATCTCACCTTGTCAAACACATTTTCTTAACTCTAAACTTAATTTTACCACCCATTTATTAATTATTGACTTCCTGATCAAGAGCTAGTAAACAAGGCATTAAATAAACTGAGCGGTAGTACCAAGGCATTCGATAAACCAGAAATAACACATCAAAGACTACAGTCTCATGGTAATACAAGTTCTAGTTAAAGGCCTCCCCGCGCATATACGCCTTGATCTGTTAAGGTTATTAAAACAGCAAGCACAGCTGTATTTTTTAATAAAATAATGAGCTCCTTCAGTCTGCTTTGAGTGGTGTTCCTCATTTTAGATTCAATTTAAGCTCCATCCCATCCAAAGCAGCCTACGATTGCAAATTATCTATATCACAAATGAAAGTTACAGTGGTATTTAAAAACTAATTATTAACTCAACATTGTAATGGCTTGAGCCTGTAAGGCACAGAGTCCTTGAAGGCCATTGTAAATCACAGACATCAAGGTGTCATGCAGCCTCCTACAGAAAGCTGTGAGCTACAACCCTGCGTCCCATTGCAGAAATGTCCCCAGAAAGCCTGTGTTTGAGAGCATTTCACGCTTCCTATAGCGAGCAGGCAGCCTCCACCTAGCACAAGTTTGTGAACTTCTCTACAGCAGGGTTAGTTTAAGTAATAATAATATTTATGTTCTAAAGAACACTGTTTAAATACACCTCCCACACAATGAGGTTTCCTATTTTTAGAAGGAAGATGCCTGCACGTCAGAAAAAGTGAGTAGCAAAGATCAGAGCAGGGATTTTGAAATCAAAATTCCATTTTTAAAGTTTTACTGGGGCTGGAGAAGGTAACATTTGATTACTTTTTTTAGCCACCTCCAGTTGCCAAGTGCCTTTCTCACAGAAATCAGCAGAAATACTAAATGAACTTCATGAGGTCTGCCACGAGCACTCACTACTGCTGGCTATGGACTATATGACCTAAACACTGTGTACTCAAAGTCAGCCCGTCTGTAATACACACATAATTCTTTGCCTGACAAAGGGAACAAATTGAAGTTCCTCTCTGTCAAGGAGTGCCTGATCAGCAGTGCTGCACACTGCTCCATCCTGGGCTCACCACCCAGCTCCATGCAGGGTTAGCAGGGCCTGGGCCATTGTCACTTGGAGACACCAAGCCCATCCCGACTCCACCATCCCACCTTTGGTGCAGACATGGCCCGTTTTCCCCGGTCAGCACTGAAGCGATGGCAGTGGGAGACCATGGTGCTTCAGGTAAGAGGGAAGAGAGCAGCTGCAAGCTTTTCGTGCAGAAGATCTTGCAGCACTGTCCTGCAGAACCACTGGCTAGAGGCACCTTCCCAACTTGGGTAACCAGGCCAAGACAGCCCCCATCCTCCCTGGAATGGGAAATGCTGTTTCTCACTGTTAGCACCGCACTTTGCTTCAGAGCTGCCTCCCAGCCTACAGGGACTGGGCTTCACGCTGGGAGGAAGAAAAACAGCACTTTGGAAATCCTACTAAACCCACTTTCAGAATCTGGGACAAGTCATTAATTATTTCATTATAATAACGCCTGAGAGTCAAAGATGACCGAGCAGGCTGCTGAAATTAGAGGGGTTTATCACAGCAGCAAAATGGAGGGGGATTTAGGATGTAATTGCAGTTTGATGTTCTTTGCTGCTGTTCCCCTTGATGGAGTGTCTTCCCAGCTTGTAGGACACCAACCTTCCCTCACTCCTTGCAGGGATATGTGGTCATCACTCTCACATCTGTAATAAAACCCTGCACCCAGGGCCTTAAACAAAAAGAAACTTTTCACCTTGAGAAGAGCAAGTAATCAGTGCTATCTGAGCACTTTTCACAATTGACAATTTTTTGCACTTCGGCAATTTTGTTCTGAGTCCAGAAGTAATATCTTGCCCTAGATAATATATTGAGAAAGGTAAGGTGATTATAGAAATTGCTAAAACAGAAAAGGTGACAGGTAATGGCATCAACACGAAGGCACAAATTCCCTGCAGACAGGACATAACTAAAGAAAGGAAAATAGGCTTCGCAAAGGCTGTAAGCAATGAAAGAGATAAAGGCACAAGAAAAGTTAATGCGCTCTTACAAAATCAGAACTGGACTTTTGGAATTTATTGAGATACTGTTCAGATCTACATAGTCATCTAAATTCACCTCAGAAGTGCTCTATACTGTAAGCAGTGTGCCAAGAATTAATAAAAAGAATATATATATATTTCTCTGTATTTACTCTTTTCTGCCAGTGTTTCACATAAACAGACCAGAGGAAAGGGGGAGAAAACACACACACACACACAAATAAAATGGTTGAACACTGTGCAATCCTTTAAGGTTTTTGGCTTCAAGATTTTTTTGTAGCTGCCAAAGGAAAAAAAAAAAAAAAAAAAAAAAAATGTTTTCACTCAAGCAATCAAACAGAATTCACATCTTATTTATACTCCAGTGATGGACTGCCAGTAATGCTCTGTACTAACACCAAAGGATAGAAGATACACATGGAGCTAAAAACCCCACTGGTTAGTGTTTTCTCTGCTTATTTCTCACAGGATGCTATGCACCAACGGAGGTTATATTGCTCCTTCACGTGCTAGCTGTACTAAACTTTTACAGCTTCCTGCAGCCATGAAACACGCACTGGCTTTCAACCACTTCCCCATGAGTTATCCCAAGCAAACCTGCACTGGAACCAATTTATTCCAGCCCCTTTTATTCCGTCTCCCCACAGACAGGCTGCACGCAGCCATGCTCAGAGCTCCCATTTTTCTTTGCACAACAGGTCAACAAAACAGCTTCTCAGTTTGTCAGCAGGCACCGTGAGTGGATCATAACCAAAGGACTGGACCTGTCAGTAAGGGAAAACGCTGGAAAGATCAGTTTTCCTATTATAATAAAACTCTGTCATATAAAACTATTGCACTGATTATCCCAGAGGCTTGGGACCATGACACATGGGTTCTCCCCTGTATTTTACCACTTGCATCTTCTTGTGGTTGTTCTTTCTGTATTCTCAACAAATGCAAATCCTCAGGAATCAGAAATACTTAGGGATTCATCCCTCCTGAGTTCATGCATGTTTCAAAAATAAAGAGACAACCCTGGTGCACAATTTCATCAGAAATAAAACATGGGGTTTTTTTGGAAGGTTTCTGCAGAGAACATGTCACCAGAAGTATGTTGAGGTAGGCAGGAAACCACGTCTGTGATGCGAGACTTAAAACAGAGAAATAAAATCTCTTTTCTGAAGTCCTGCTTTATTATTATTATTATTATTATTATTATTATTTTCTCTTTTTCCCCTTCCCTGCAAAGCTGCTGCAGTTCAGAGCTGTCAGCTTTGTTTCATTCATGGGTCCTGGCCCTGCTCCAAAGGACAGGGCTCTCTCTGATAATGCTGGATACTTTTTTAGGAGACATTTAAAAGCTCTATCAGGAACACAGTGGTCTGAAAGGCTGCCAAAAATCTGACTGACTTTATAAGCTCTATTAGTGGTCAGCCTCACTAGCAGAGTTTGTAAGGATTGCCAAACTGCTCTGGCTGCAGTTCCACGGGCTGTTCTGGCTGCTGCTGCTGCCAGCTACGGGGTGTCCCCCCTCCTAGCTCTCCCCTAGCTTGTCACCACCTTCCTGCCAAAATTTACCACCCCCTTATATCTGACCGTGCAGCTTCACATGCAGTCACCCTCTCGGTCTGCTGTGTTCATACAAGCTGGGTTGAAAAATACCACAATTAGAAATGCTTCAGCTAGCTGAGGTCACACAGCCAGGCACAGGACAAGGGCAACTGCAAGGGAGGCAGGATGGAGAGGCTGGGGGACCAGGCAAGGAGCTCGGTGGTAGGTCCTGTTTTGGGCAGACCTGAAAGGAGAGGGCTCTCCTCTTGGACATTTCCAGCAGCTCCATCCAACAGAGCAAGTCTTTGACCATTGCAACGTTACCATTGCTCTGCTGTTTCCAACCCAACACCCAAAACTACACAGCCAAAAAGCTTCAAAAGCTTCACGCACAAAGACAAAACCTTTTGTTATCTCCAGGCAATTTTGGACACCAGGAAGCTTGCAGACATTTCTATTAATAGCAATAACAGATTATCTAAGAGGAATGAAAGGCAGCTAATACTAAACTTGGTGCATGGGTTAGTCTGTAGACAAAACATGTTGCCTGCTTTGTTGTAACAGTTCTAGCATAAACATGAGATATTTAAAGAACAATTCTTAACTAAGTGCATTTGGGTGGGGTTTTCCTCCCTCTCCAAACATGTAGAGCTTCCCCACAAACTTCAGTCCTGCTGTTTCCTAAGAAATTTTATTTGAAGGGCAGGAGGAAAGAAAGAGAGAAGAGGACAGGGGCTGTATACCACCCCATCAGCATAGCCCCAGGCAGCATATATGCCCTGAAGCACACAGTGCAGTCCCCAGACCTATATTTCAACATAGGATATGCAAGAGTGATCGAAGCTGTCCAAAGGTCCCCAAGGATATATATCTACTACTGAGTGATCCCTTCCATCCCCCACTCCTTGGACAGATACTTTTAGAGAACTGGCTCTCAGTCTTTATTGTGACACTCTAATTAAAACACACAAAGCAGACAGATGATTCTTAAGAAAATCTCCCCAACAATAACAAACATCCAACAGACATTGCTTGGACTGGCCATCTAGCTCAGTTATTAAATCCTGGGTGGGGAGAACCAAACAAAAAACCCCCCCAAGACCCCCAAAACATGCTAGAGAGCCGAGATGCAGGCAGCTCTCAAAAAGAAAATCTCCCCAACAATAACAAACATCCAACGGACATTGCTTGGACTGGCCATTTAGCTCAGTTATTAAATCCTGGGGGGGGGAGAGGGAGAGAACCAAACAAAAAAAGCCCCCAATACTCCCAAAGCACGCGAGAGAGCTGAGATGCAGGCAGCTCTCAAAAGCACCTTTATAAATAATCTCCTCTCACAGCCTTCCACAAGACTAGTGTGGGCTTGCTATACTTAAACTAGTGCTTGGACTCCTCTTTCTTTTTCTATATCTAGTGGAAGTTTTCCCCAGGACACCTCCCACCACCTTCCTCATCACTGAAAAACTAAAATAAATAAAAATCCAGCAATCTCTTGCCACCATGGCTACTGAGGTAACTCTGAGGGAGGCACCTGGGTTCCTGAGAGGAGACCCTCACTCCCCAGAAGAGGGAGCGATGCCTGTCATCGTTCGAAAAGGCAAAGGATATTATACAGCAAATGAAGATGACTGCTGCTTGGAGAAGCTCTTCCCTTACAAGACCCCCACGGGACCTCACCTTGCAGTGAGGTGCAACCTGTTTCCATAGGACTTCATCTCACAGTAGATGAGCAACAGCAGTTGCCACTATGTCCTCCAAGGGTACAGCACCCTATCAGCTGACTCACTCCCTTCCAGGATCTGCAGACATCCCCTGACACACTTCCCTCCTACCACAGGACAGCTCAGCTTTGGGAGGACCACCTCTTCCCAACAGACAGATCAGCTCTTAGCCCTTCCACCGCTTCATCACCAGAACAAGCACACCACCTTCCTGGCACAAAAGAGAAAGAAGGGAGACGTGATTGAAGGAGCCAAAATCATGGCAGTACTGAGCACTGCGGATACCAGAAGTCCCACAGATTTGTGGTTCTAGTGGTAGCAATGGTACCCAGCTTTGGTATGGCATGTATCAGCACATCCAACTGCGTTGTAGATGCACTCAGAAACCAAACCTCTGAGCTACAAACTGCTGCCCTCATCTCAAGATGATTCACTGAGATGCTAAAACTTTAAATGTCACTATTGTTAACTCACAGCTCAACAAAACACGCAAGAAAGACTGGGAAGGGATGGAGTAGGAAAGTCTGCACGACTAACGTGAGTCACAGCTCATTTTAGCACCACCAGTGAATAGGCTGTGCGCCCACCACTTTTTTCCTTGCCTTTGAGAAGCTGAACCCCAAGGCAAGGCCATCTGAGCCCATCTATAAAAGGCCTAGGCTTCAAAGTGAAGCCAAACCAAAGGAGCCAAGCAGAGCTCATGGGTGTATTCCAAGCCCACAGATGGAGAGCTCAAAGGGTCTGAAAACATTTGCACAAGATAGTTTATCATAAGAGAAACATATGATTTTCCAGCTGTAGCCATCTTCATGGAAGCTGAAGGAGCTCTTGTTCACAAAGCCTGAAGGCTGAATTTCTGTTCCCCTCCAAGATAGACACTTCTTACAGTAGTCTTTGCTGAGCAGACTTCTAGCTGGAGATTTCCCAGTGTGGTTATCAAAGTGGATGCCCAACTCATTTTCCTTCACCCAGCTTTCCATCTTACACCAGAAATGAAGGTACAGGCTCCATAGCCACAACACTGGATGGAAGTTGAGTTTGCCAAGTTGATAGCGTGCCAAGCGTGCATGGTTTTGCTGAGGAGTGTGCAACACAGCGCCTGTTGCTTTCTGTTGAGTGTGGGTGAAAAATCAGAGTGGAATCTCTATCAAATACAATGGAAATAGAGATTTTGTGGTAACGAACAAGAATGTTACAGCTGCAGGCCAGAGAGCAGAAATTCATACCAGCCAATGGATGTAGAGCAGAGCAAAGTGCGTGGTTTGGAGAATAAGGACAGAAGAAAGTAATTTGTGTAGAAGAAAGTAATTTATGCTAACTGCAGGATGTACCATAGAGGGGGGAGTGCATGGACAGAAAAAGTCCTTCGTTCTTTTTAAATTCTAAGATTTCTGTGACTACAATACAATTTTATTTAACACCATAGTCGTGTTACCAAAGGGACTTAGCTTAGAAACAACACTGCCATTCTTGCATTTTGAAAGAGCCTTGCCATGACTCTAGGGAGATTTTTGGTAAATAAGTTGGATATGGTATCACTGGGCATGTCAAGTATATAGGAAAATGGGACAGGAGACAGAGAAATGCATTCATATGTGAAACTACAGTAACGCTCTCATTTTGGATCAGATTTTGGATCTAGCTTATCAAGGCTTCCAAGCTGAACAGAGAGGAGCTTTACAACATCCTTGTCATCTCTCTATTAGGTAAATTCCACAGCACTGTTGTTGGAAGTGCTGTGCTAATGAAGGCATTGTATTTAAAGATCGTATTTTTACAAGTCTAGAGGCAAATCAGTCCCACATCATTCCTGATGCTTCGTTATAATTTGTTTTGGTCGCCTTTTATTCCAACTCCAGCTTGACCACTAGAAGAGCTAGTCTACTCCTCCTGCCCTGCAATGGTGTATGACATTCCTGGAGAGCTACACAATGGTGGGACTGAGACTGCAAGTCCATGGAGACCTGAATCCATCTAAAGCAGGCTTGTTGCATGCTAGCCCTCTTCCTGCTTCTGCATTCCTTCTTTCTCCTTCACTAGTGCTGGGGATTATCCAGTTACGTGGCAAACTGGCTTGCCACCAGCAGCAGCAATCCCTGCTCCCTGAAGCAGGTTGGTCCACAATTAGCGGCAACAACTGTTGGGGTGTTAAGTTGGAAGCTAGCTGGTCAATATTTCAGTTGTGGTTCCAGGAGGAAGAAAGTACTGGGGTGGAATCAACAGGTCTCTGTGGTCACCCTATAGCCTCAGGACTGCAGGGTGGTCACCCTTTCCATGACCATTGGAGAAAAATCTGAAGAGATAGTTTCTTTACTTTTTTTTTTTTCTTTTTACTCAAAAAAGCAGTCCATGCTTTTCCTCAGGACCACATTCCCAGTATTCCTTACATGTCACTCCTCTCTCTTGCACTCAAAAAACACAAACACACATCTATCCCCCCTGGGCTGGAGACCCCCGGACTTCTGCCCACTTCAAAACGAATATCCTACACACTAGGCAGTGTCATCTGTCAGACTAATTTGGCCTCAATTAACTACTACTTACCTTTCTCTTCAGTGAGCACTGCTGCTCACTGAATTGTTGCTGCCCACCACTTCCAGGCAGATTTCATCAAGCCCACATCGTTGAGTATTAGAGATACTGGGCAGATCCATTCTTCTTTTTGCAGGATTTAAACCAACACCTCTTATACATTATCATGATGCTGTTGATGCTCAATATGGCTTTATTTGGTTGGATTTTCTGTATATAAACCTCCAAAAAGTTACTTCCCAATGAAAAATTGATATTGTTTAATAAATAAATAAATCAAAACATCCACTCAGAAACAGATTCCCCCAAAGCCTTTCCCTGTCATTGAATCATGATGTTCAATATTGCCCTTTGCTTTTTGGTATGCTGGGAAGAAAGCAAATGGACCAAGAACATTTCGAAGTTGCTTCCTGCACAAAGTCATGTAAGCATTGTTGATATCTATTGCAGATGTGCAAGTTATGTTTGGATACAGGCTGCAGTGCCTCACAGCTTTCAGCCATACACAGATTGACAAAGCCAGAGTCAAAATAACTCTTTCCAGTTTCCCACAGCACCAATGTCATTCACCCTAGCACAGAGGATTCCCAAGCACCAAAGAGCCTCTTACAAACCTGAACAATTCTTGTGACAACATAGTTTGGGAAGAGAAGATTTCCCAAAATCCAGCATGAATTCTGGGTGCTGCTCAGTCTCTGTGTGTATCTGTCATCAATTCCTTTTTCCTCTCTAGGACAGCATAAACCATTAATGTGCCTGAAAGTTGCTGTTATCACTCTCTGCAAAGGGCTGGCTTGTTTTCTGCTATGCAGAGCATCAGCCCTTGAACAGGTGCAGACCAATGTCTCTTGTAAAGAAGAGACACCACACACCCTCCCTCCCCCCCCAGCATCTCTAAAGTAAATGCACACAATAAGGAGCTGCTATGCATTGGTAGGGGGTGGAGAAAGGCAGGAGGACATTTATTCCATGTTGTTAAGTCCTATAAAGGCATTGGCTAAGTTTATCAGCAATGGATGGATTTGGGGTAAGGATCATCAGGATAGGAGGATTTAAAGGGTCCCTTATTTCCAGTGCTCTTCCCCTTTTTATGGTGCCCTTTTTTTTTTTCCCCCTCCACAAGTAAATTAAAATTGTTGCTGCAGTATTGCTGACCTCTTTCACACAGGGCATCAAATCTCCAAAGAGTCCCTTAAAGCCCTGTCCTTTCCCAGTGCTGTATCCTATTAGTGCACTGACCCTTTGTGCATCCAGCAGTGCTGCTAACCAAAAAATGCCTTTGGAATTTGAAAGCTGCAGCACAAAGACAGCTCTTGGGTTTGAATAGGGCAGAGAAGAAGGTTTATTCCTCCTTGGATTGAGCTCTGCTCCATGGCATGTGAGTTGTGGCAGAGGAGGCAAGGAGAGAGTTTGGGCCCTTCAGTAGATACAATTCTCCTATTAAAAAGGAAACAAATTGGACTCTATACCAAGAGTTTCCTCAAAACAGAGCTCTCAGCAGCTGACTTTGGTTGCATAAGCAGCCTCAGAACATGGCCAACTTCCCAAGCCTACCTCACCATGGGGGAAAAACTCCAGGGGAAAAAAAATCTGGGTATGAATCTGGATCAGAAAAACAGCAGTCTAGTTGTGTACCACAGAAGGGCAACCCATTCAGAATGGAATAAAGGGAACACTTAAAAAACAAAGTGTCTTTCAGGTATTAGAGCTACAAAAGCTTTCTTGAAACATTCCTTAAACTTAAAAGATGGAAGCAGAGTGCCTAGCAGCTCTGTCAAGTTAACTTTTAAGTAAGTTGGTGTGAGTTGGTTTAGAAAGCAGCTCCCTCTTCCTTCATGTCTCCAAAAGTTCTGAAAAGGAGTGGGAGACACCTACATGCAGAGAGCAAATAAATGTCTTAGATTATTTGGGACAACCTCGAAACACAGTGGCTGTTCTCATGAGCATAGTTGGTCTTCAGGAAGAAAAATCCAAGATGAAATGGTATCCCAGAGGAATGAATTCTCTCTTACTCCTCATCACAAGTCAAGGGCCTTGAGCTGATTTATTTCCAGTATCATAGCAGAAGACTGATAAGACAGCATCACTGAGCCACACAGCTTACTCCCACATCCTGAAAATTCGCTTTTCTTTCCCTTTGTCCATCCCCACCAATTAATTTTTTATGCAAGATATTTTCTTTCTCAGTAAGAAATTTGGGGAAAAAAGGTGAAAGCCAGCTGTAATTCTGAAGATTACTATCCTGTCACAAACAGGAGGTCACAGGAACACAGTTGTGTTCAGCATTTCACTTGAAAGTTTTTGTATCTACAGTTTCATCTACAATTATGTTTCCCCTTCAATCCCCACTGATCACATTCTGTTCACAGGTCATTTAAGATTTCCAGTTTATTTTATCCTTCAATCTAGGTGCTTAAGATAGGAAGTAAAGACTGGATGTCTACAGCTGCTACAATACTTTCCATGATCTGATGTTCACATTGGCATTACCATCTTCCTTCCACAGGTAAGTTCAGAATCCCTGCCAAGTCTTCAGACAAGTCAACAGGAGGCTTACAATGATACGTTTGTCACTCTGCTACTGGAGTCAAAATAGAAGTCTGTTTTTCTTCCTTTCTCCACATCAACACTTATTTATAACTAACCTACCTAGTTGACTGACTGCCTTCCTGTAAGAAACAGATTTTAGTGTCTAGTCCCTTCCCTTGATGTAGCCCAGAGGAATCCTGGCTCATCCAAATCCCTGAATCACCTTGGCTGCAAGGGAAGCATGGGACAACTCACCATGGAGTTAATACTAAAAACACAGCACTCAGAAGAGCACTTCAGGTACAGAGGCTTTGAATTTTCTGTGAAAGACTTTAAAAATACTGCAAAAAAAAAAAATTCTTTAATATTTAATCAACTTTGGTAACAGGACTTAATCTTCAAACTAAAAATTAAGCAGGAAGGTTTTGCAGATAACTGCAGCTATTATTTACTCCCATATCTGCAGAAAGAAAAAAAATAAACAAAGATACATACTGTGGCCTCAAAAATATACTCCTGAGAGGAAATATACAGATAAAATAAGAATATTGAGGGTAAGATAGTGAAAATAAGTAACTCTCTCCCCCCTTACAATTGTTTCTATTATAGAATCATAGAATGGTTTGGCTTGGAAGGGACCTTAAAGATCATCCAGTTCCAACCCCCCTGCCATCAGCAGGGACACCTTCCACTAGACCAGGTTGCTCAAATCCTCATCCAGCCTGGCCTTCAACACTTCCAGGGAGGGGTCATCCACAACTTCCTTGGGCAACCTGTTCCAGTGTCTGACCACCCTCACAGTGAAAAACTTCTTCCTAATATCTAATCTAAACCTCCCCTCTTTCAGCTTAAACCCATTTCCCCTTGTTTTGTCATTAGCTGCCCTTATTATCACCAAAGAGGGTAAACTTGGGGAAAGATAAAGGGGAAGCTAGATATGCCAGTACTCTCACAAGCTTAATATCTGCACAGATCAACACATTAAAATCTTTCCATACTGATTACTTGGTTCTCCTAGCATCAGTCCTTCTGCCCTTAAAGGAAAGGTCTGTCTTTTTCACAGCTCTGCCCTCACATAAACCTTCTCTTACAAAGAAGGACTCTGCTCCCTTGACTGGGATGTCTCAGTCCTCAAAGAGAAGGGGTTTGGACAGCAAGAAGTGAGATATTTTCAGTCTCCATTTCTTTTTTATTTTTACTGCCTAAGTTAGTCAGTTTTGCCCATACAGTATCTAACATTCATATGGTTAATAAAATAGCCTGCTAACATCCTTGGAGGCAGGAAAATAAACCCGAAGCACTGATTTCAAGCTCCAGCTGGAACAGGCGCCCAACATCAACTGCACAAAATGAAAGATGAAAGCCAAGGTCTTTGGCAACATTCACACACCACTGTCTCTATCACACACCACTGTCTCTAGCAGAGGGCTCCCACCTGGTTACTTTTATTACCTCAGAACCACAGGACATGACTCATCTCCACTGTGGTGGATTCACAGCACTAGTTCAATGAAATCAGTAGCATTTCCATAGCTGACTTTGCTTACAGGCCACCATCATTGGTTCACCTCTTCCCTTCCAGCCTCCCCTAGTGCAACCACAGTTTCAGCAAACACCACAAACTCACAGCCATGCTGGGGGACCTAAAAAGCTGTGAACAAATCCAACTTGGAGCATTTAGTTAAGAACTTCAGCTAACAAAATCAAGATGTTTCACCCAGCACTGATGTGAATGGAATGTAGGTCTTAGGAGTAATTTTTTTTCTCCCATCTGTCATCTTACTAGACACTTAACTAATTGATGGCCTGAGCAAATTAGAGAGCAAATCTACCTCAAATTCACCTGCTCCTGCAACCTCTATCTAGCAATTCTCCTGCTGCAGTTCACCTTGTTTGCACTTAGGTTTTTCCTTCATTGCTAGAAGACAGGTGTACAAATTTTTGCTATCTCAAGGTAAATAACACACTTGTGATACCCTGATCTGAACATACAGGTCAGAAAGGCAAACTGAGGCCCTTTGCCAACATCCACATGCCACTGACGCTAGCAGAGGGCTCCCGCCTGATTGTTATTTGTTACCCCAGAACCACAGGACTCATTTTGCATCATTTTCAGTGTGGTCAGTTCATTGAGGTCTTCAATGTAAAACTAGAGAGGTCTGTTGTCCCTGTGTCACAGGTCAGGTCATATGTACCAGCTACCTTGGGGTAAAAAAAAAAAAAAAAAAAAGGATCAAAAAACATCCTGTATGTCTTGGTTAAGACGAAAGAACCTGCCTCAGAGCAGCTTCTCCTTTCTAGGCTATGGCAAAATAGCCAAAGGAGAAAAACCCTAGTAAGGGTGACAGAAGCACACCTCAGTGATCAATGCAACTGAAAAGGATGAGGCAGTTTTCATCACTTCATTGCAGAGCTGGCTGCTGCAATCAGAAGTATGAGGAGTATCCCATTCGGTTCATCACTCTGCAAGAGGCCTCATCTTTGACCCTCTTCTCCATAATTACCCCCTCATACAGCTCACATCAAATGAGACATATGAGGAGAACCAGCTGCACTCAGTCACCATCTTGGTGTACACATCTTACGACTCCTTCTGAAGACAAGCGGGCCAAAGCCAAAAATAGCTTCCTCATCTTATTTACACAACAATCATGAACACTGTAATAAACAAATAAGCTCTGATGAAGCTGCTTTATAAAATTACTTCAGATTTAAATATTCCATCTTCCACCAAGAAGGAGAAGCAGAAGTGCTAACGATATCTTTAAAACAGCAACCAAAAAGAAAATCATAACTGCTCAATTGTTTCTTTTGAATGTGTGTGTGAATATTAAAGATAATCAGAAGCATGGAAAAATAAATTTTTTTCCAACTTTTTTTTCCTTCCATTCTTACTAACAAGTCCCAATCAAACACATTTAATTCTTGCCTTAGTTGACACAACCTATGCTTAAGTCCCACTGACCTCAATGAAACTTAGGTAAGCACTTAATTTATCTTTTGATTTAAGCGTTCACAGAGCATAACCAAAGGCAAAACTAAAGCACAAAGAGAGTAAACTGTGAGACAAGCATGATCCCAAGTGAAGGCAGTTCACTCCTGGGGGACGTGCTCTCTGCTTTGCCCAGGCAGTCAGATCAATGAGTTAAAGGTCTACACGGGAGATAGAAAGTCTTTATGCTCCCATTGTACACCGGGAAGCTTCAATTCAGTCTTTTGTTTCATGTAACTTTTGTTGAGCTCCCATTTCAAGTAATTTCAAGGTTTTTAAGATTCAGATTTTGGAAATGAGGGAAGGAAGCTCTGAACCACCTGTCTGTTCTCATAGATACCTTGGATCCAGATGACTGAGCATGAGTGGCAAAGGTGACTGGCCTTACCTTATCAGCTAAATCTCTTGTGATGTTGATCTGTTTGGTACCAGGATTTTGGTGGGCAAGCTGCTGCAAAAGACAGAGTCACTCCTGCAGCTGGAGAAACCTCACATTGCACAGACCCAGTGGCAATATCACAGCAGCTTGAAAAGTGTCAGCACCTGTTTCCCAAAAAGGGAGCAATTGTTAAAGCCATATGGCCTCTGAAAATAGCAGTGGAAACTGAGGGAAGATTTTAATCTTTGGTGGCACTATGAATGTCCTGATAAGTCCTGATTTAAAAAAAAAAAAATCACTTTGTTTCCCCTACATGATGTACTCTAAAATGGAAGTGAACTGTCAGGAGTTTGTGGAGACTGCATTTATGGCAGTTTTGAACTTTATACTAGGGAGCAGTCATGGATGACTCCTTTTGGTAGAGCTTGCATGGACATCTGCTATAAGGATCAGCCCCTCACAGAGCAATCAGCACCCTAAATCTCAGAATTTCCACTTACATAAAGTAATTCCTAAAATCTCAAAGACTCAGAAACTGAGCATTGCATTTGCACATTTCTGTGCCAGCACAACATAACATATGTTTGACACATCTAGAACCGTTATGGTGCTACTTCCATTTCCTGTCAACCACGACAACTCTTTCTTTTACCTCCCTGATTTTAGGTTTTGTGAATTGTTTCAGTGCAGGAAGGGAGGAATAGAGTACTTGGGTACCTGGGAAAAGTAAGTGTTTAGAGGAAAGAGGCAAAGCATGTGTTCTCAGGATCAGTTGGCAGAGGAGGCAGAAAATACCACAGAGCGTGACACAAACTGAGAAAAGATTTTATACTTGCTTTTTGTTTGTTCCCACAACAGATGCATGCTGGCCTGACTCAAATACTCCATGAAGCAGCAGCCTTTGCATATGCTCCCAGATCCATATAAGCCTAGCTGAAGGCAAACGCGCTGCTAGCCGACCACGAGTTGAAGAATCAGCACAGTGGCCACAATCCGGATGGTTACACATCCCAAGAGTCCCATCCCAGTCTGCAGAACATCAGGGTCCTCTCCCACTGCCTTCAAGGCTAAAATTGCCTTCACTTGTCTCTGCTCCAAATGGTACTAGCTTCAAGGTACATAGCAGCATTGATAAACTTGGTACTCAATTTTAGGAAGACCACAAATGGAGGATCCAGCCTTCAAACAGGTTCAGATTTAGGAGACAGTCAAACATCTAAAAGATTTGATCCTTATCTAAAGGATTCAAATCATCTAAGCATCACACAAGCCTGCACAAGTGGACTGAACTCCCAAGAGAAAGCCCTTTCTCATGAAATTTTCAGTATTTCCAATCCTGGCTTGGCAAGAAGTAACATGAGAGCAGACTCCCTTGTGGTATTTTGGTATTTCTGATTCCAAACACAGCCAAAAACCAGAGTGAGAAGATAGATTTCAGTACATAAAATAATTTATATCTCTAATAAATTCAGATAAACTTTTTTCTGATGACAAACCCTCTAATATTTTTGAGCAGATCAGATTTTTTTTTTTTTACAGACCCAGTAATCCTGATCTATGTGATGGTCCACTTTTATTTTCAAGTTTACTATATGCTCTAAAGCCAAGCTTCTAGGCATCAAGTTTTTGCTTGTTTCAAAAATAAATGCATCTCATGGCAGAACTGTCTCTTCCTCTTTCCAAAAAGTTAGCTCAGTCCAATGGCAGACCATGGCTCAATAGAAAGGTGACAGTAAGACTCTGCTGACATTTCTACAACAATAAGTCCTTTGCCTGTATACTATTGGCAAGGTAGCTCTAGCAAGGGTTGGTGGGAATCCATGTATTCTCAAAAGCTGAAGAGGGACTGACATCTATAAATCTCAAGGCCAGCTTAAACAAAGTAAAAAAGGGCATAGTCTCACCTACCAGAGAGGCCAAATCAGTGTGATATTTCCCCCTAAAATCTAACAAAGGTGCAACCAAAACCAGAGATTAACACAATCCTCTTGACTGGCTATAAGGGGAAAGACACATTTGAGAAAAGAATGAGAAAGGATATGTATTTATATCCAGCAGCTACAGGAACAACAACAACAACAAAATAGTATTTTACCCAGAGTCTGATTCCTGAAGATGCCCACAGTGGCAAAAATAAGATAATTGGAAAATAATAGCTCATAGTGTTCTCACACTTTTTTTTTTTTCATGCTGCTAAAGGCAATTCACTCAATCAGCAGTTGGCTATCATCAAAATCCCCTCCTTCATCTCTGTATTCCACTTAGGGAGTAGCAAATATAGGGCACTCAGCTCACAACTTTTGTTTTTTTTCAAGCAAGAAAATTCTTATAAAAATGAAATAAGCCTCTGGTTTAATGGCCATCAACTGAGCACAATAGCTACACTGGGAACAAGAGATCTTGAAAAAATTTCCTCCATGACTACAGGGCTGATTCTCTCATATTAAATGATCATGGCGTGATTCCAGATGCAGAAAAGCCAACTCCTTCAGGATGGTTTGTTCTTGATTTTACCTAATCCTCCCAGACTATAGACTATTCTGTAACAAACCAATCAACAAGGGAGCTCCTAGGGTGCAACACCCCACTCCTCAAAACCTGGATCCACACCCAGTCACGCAAACTAGTCCCATCCTATATGAAGGCACACGTTTGTGCACCCACTGCTGACTTCCAGAAAGCCTTTACCACGGACGTTCTGGGAAAGCGGTTATCTTCCATCTGCAGTTTCTTTTTTCAGCTGGTCTTCATAATCAGTTGGCTTCCCTGTACCCCTGTTGATCACAGTCAATATTTCTATAGCACAATCTACAAGGGTGCTTTAACCTGGCACAAGTCTGGACATTTTCTACTTTTTCCACAGCCTCTTTGACAAAAGGTCATTCTTCCCAGAATATACCAGGGTGATCCAGCCTGAAAATAATTCAGGACCCAACCACCTCATTAAAAACAAACAAGACTAGTTAAAAATAGAAAGAAAAAGGAGTTATATCTTGCATTTATTTTATTTTAAACACATCCAGCAGACACATCTGCTAAATTGAGGCTAAAGAGCTTCAGTTTGGGTTTATACAGAAAAAAACTTCCTGCAATTACAAAGACCAGGTCCTGTACCACAGTCATCTGTGTCTCTCTCTTCAGGCACCCTGTCAGTAGAGTAGTTTCTTCTTTTTGGAGTAGTATTCAGTCTTATTGAAACAACTTAATTGAAACATAAGGAAAAACTTCTTTACTGTGAGGGTGACAGGGCACTGGGACAGGCTGCCTAGAGAGGCTGTGGAGTCTCCATCTCTGGAGATGTTCCAAACCCACCTGGACACTTTCCTGTGCAACCTGGTGTAGGGA
>NW_010296930.1:11308-14649 GCF_000700745.2 Antrostomus carolinensis | reverse complement strand
GTCCCTTCCAACCCCTACCATTCTGTGAACTATAATTCTACTATGCCTTCCTGCAGTTTCCATGGACCAGATATTCCTCCCCTCCTCTCAAACAGTCCTATGACATTAATATGTACAATCAGTGTGTTGTGCTCCATCTCAAAGGCAGCTGAGGTCTGTGAGGATTAAGAAAAGGTGCAAGGTAAATGTTAGATATGTTATTATTAGTTTAATTAGGTGTCCCTCTACAAACAGCTCCTCACTGAAAGCATGAATTTAAACCTGGGATCTACCAGCTTCCTGCTCCAGGCTGCCCATCACCTGCCAGAGACATCAGGAAATTAACTGTAGCCTAAAGACAAGGGAGGACTCTCTGACCACATGGCAAATATTAACACAGAGAAGAAAGGGCCCCTTTCAGAACCAGCATCCTTGGTTTTATGGATCCCAAGTGTTTCATCTCTCAACCTACCGCCTCATTCTTCAGAAGCCCCAACATCTGAAACATGTCGAGAACGAGGGATGGATGGAGGGACTCAAGTCATTCTTCCACTGACAGCTCCAAATACTGCCAGCAGAACACGCCAGAGTTGTCACCGTTTTGCCTTTCCTTCCCCAGTCCCTCCACAACAGTCCACCAAAATGAGAAGTATTTCTGGAAAGCCACTACAAAAGACCATGCCAATGGAGCAAAAACCCCAACTGGAACATCAGCCAACAGTTCCAGAAATGCCATCTGACCAAGCTGACACGGATTTCACTTGAGCTAGCTAAATTTGCTCATAATTTGCAAACATTCTCAATTCATAAATCAGTAAAAATTCAGAAGTTATTATTGCCACATTACATCATCTTCTAAGAACAGCATCACAATGCAGCTGCTTGCCACATCTGTGAGTATTTTATGGCTACTATCCACAAGTCAAGGAAAAATGTTTTCTGCCAGGACTCGCCAATTATTAACATGGTGAGAGAGTAAAGGTAAGCTAAGATGAGGACTGATTTACCCTTCACCTCTTATGCATTACACTTCTATCTGCTTAAAACTCCAAATGAAAGAAGCCTGGCACACACTTTAAAACAGTTAATTGGAGTTTCCATCCCCAAAACCAACCCTTCCAATTTGGCACGGTGGGAAGATTCTCCACAGAGGTGTAATACGAGTTGCTGCAAATCAGGACTCAGGTGCTTGGCAGGTATCTGCATTCAAAGTTCAGATAACACCTGGCGGTATTGTCCTCCTGCCTCTAGCTAGAACAATGATTCTCTATTTATTGTGAGTTCAAGGGAAGCAAAAATGCAGACACCTAGACAACAAGCATACAGCAGATTTACAGAAGCTACTGGGTCTTGAAACCTTGGAGGAAGCACTGAAGCAACTGAGTCATAGTGTGGTGAGGAGGCGATCAGCTAACTTAGCTTGCACTGTCTCCCTTCTCTTGTTCTTGGAGAACCTGGTTTTCCTATCAACTATTTTAATAGTCTTTGCTGAATAAACATATCGGGTTTTCAGGATTTTTGCTTTAAACAGTCATGTGATTTGTATGTCTTTTTGAGGTTTAGTTATTTAATCCACCTTGGCAATTTTTCGATCTGATATTCTAATACTTCTGGAGACAATATCAAAATTATGCATCTATTTATGATTACATACCAAATTGGCATTATTCAGCTACAAACCTGTAAGCAAAAGGATGGAAACTCCCTAAACCAAAGGTGATTTTTAAAAGTAATTCCTTTCGATCACACAAGGTCTGGTGCATCTCAGGTTGCCCTTTTTCCACCTAATCTTTCTCCTTTATGCACATTCCCTGTGGACTGACACACGTGAGCCACTGCTCAACCCTCGTACCCCTACCCCTGCCCATATGTTTTGGCTGCCATTAGCATCACGTAAGAGACAAGCTGGAAGAGACACACTCCAAGGAAAGTGGAGCCAGAACATCCTCCCTCTCCACAGCCAAGCACACCGTGCTGCCAGCACATCTGCTCCCCACCAAGCCAAAGAACCTCAAGGTTATTTTGGGACCTGCATCTACACTAAATGGCAACACAGAGCACCAGCAGTATGAAACACAGCAAGGATCACACAGCTGAAACCTGCAATCCAGGAACCAACCAGCACAAGGGCAACTAACTTCCCCCAAAACAGAAGGCAGACAGGTTTTTCCAGGATATAACACCCCACGAGGTACTAGCTCCTGAGGCTCCACTGAAGTGGAGCAAGTGGGTAAAATGGAGATCCATAAGAAGGATTTCATATGGTTTGGGTTGGAAGGGACCTTAAAGATCATCCAGGTCCAACCCCCCTGCCATCAGCAGGGACACCTTCCACTAGACCAGGTTGCTCAAAGCCTCATCCAACCTGGCCTTGAACACTTCCAGGGAGGAGCAGCCACAGCTTCTCTGGGCAACCTGGGCCAGTGTCTCGCCACCCTCACACCAAAGAATTTCTTCCTCATATCTCATCTAAACCTCCACTCTTTCAGCTTAAAGCCATTTCCCCCTGTTCTATCACTAATTGCCCTTATAAGAAGTCCCTCCCCAGCTTTCCTGGAGCCCCTTCAGGTACTGGAAGGCCACTAGAAAATCTCCCCGGAGCCTTCTCTTCTCCAGGCTGAACAGCCCCAACTCTTTCAGCCTGTCCTCACAGCAGAGATGCTCCAGCCCTTGGATCATCCTTGTGGCCTCCTCTGGACTCATTCTAACTGGTCCATGTCTTTCTTATGTTGGGGCAAGAAAGCAGGCAATGTTCTAAGGCGCTCCCTCCATTTTCAGCTGTATCTTTATCAAGGCAAAGCTTGCATCAAGAAAGCATGGCCTGCAGCAACTTCAGGCCATTGAGGAGCAGCCGTGGAGGGCACCTGGGCCATGAACCTTCATCCCTCTCCCCAGCAGAGAGGCAACAGGCAATGTCGTGAACCACCACTTTTTCCTCAGAGGAACAGACCAGGCCTGCTGCCCAGAGCTTGGCCGACCTGCCATGAGGAGCTTGGAGAGGCAAGAGGAATGAGTGACACTGGGGATCAGCTCAAAGCCATCGGGTGAGGCAGGATGAGGCGAGGTCAAGCCCTCCTCCTGGGTGTGAGGGGACACCAGGGCTTGGAAGCAGCACGCCTGTCCCCTTCCCACAGCCAGAAAACCTGCCTTAATACACCCACACTTTCCTGTTTATCACTGTTTCTGTCATTTATTTGCCATGGGGGTAGGGAAGGTTGTGGTCAGGTACAGCTTTCAGTGAGGAACCTGTCCCTGGCAGGCTCTTGGCCTCTAACAGCACACTGAGCCACGTGCGCCCCGCCATGAGGAGAGCTGCTTGTCTGGGTACCCATGGTCTGCAATCCTGTCTCTGCCCTGGGCTT
>NW_010296930.1:2756-11254 GCF_000700745.2 Antrostomus carolinensis | reverse complement strand
TAAGGCTAATAGATACCCCAGAGTCCTGAAGCACCACACACTAGTCCTCAGCCTTGCTGTGCCTACCTACAGAGTCAGCACCTGGTGAAAAAAAAGAGTGAAGCATGGCTTCAGAGGTGGGGAGGGAAATGTGGGGAGACATGACAGAAAGCCATCTCTGGCAAACAATATTTAACTACTTCTCTGAAGAGAAAAATGAGAATTTTGATAGCTAAAGCTTCAGGAGGCTTCGCTGGAGGACGCTGCTCATCTGCACGGCTACATAGCTTGCTCCTGCAAGAGCATCCCACTCCCTCCATACAACCCTCACTTTACTTATGGCCTTACATCTGCCCCAGCAACAATGCTACTACTAAGAGAATTATTTGCTCAATTGTGAAATCAGTAAAGACTGCACACAGGGAAACCAAGTAATGAAAATCCTGAAACATGAGTACATTAAACTCTAGAGAAGTTCAAGTCTCAGGCCCTTCTGCAGACCTTCGCTACCACATAAAGATAAAACACCACCAAAAAAAAAGTAAATAGAGAAGAAGATACTTAAGAATAAAAATGCTCATTTAGGATCCATCAGCAACAGCCTTCCACATCCCTTCAAATTTCCCTGAGGGCTACATCCCCCAGCCAAGATCCTCTCTGCTGCAGGCAGCTGGAGTTCACAGCAGAGGCGTTGCCTGGCCAGGACCCAGACCTTGGACCAGAGATGGGGCACACAGAGCTCCAGCCACAGCTGTCCCCACATCCCTGCCACCCTCGGGAAAGCTTTGCTTTTCAGACAGGTGATACTTTGACAGCAAGTTGAAAGTGTATAGAAAAAATAAGTGTTTTGCACATTTAGTCAGGCAGATACTGAAAACTCAGGGGTTTTTTTCCTCCCCTCATAAAAACATTTCAACAAAACTGCTGTAGCCCTCTGTGAAACCAACAAAAGTAAGTACTCTCAACAAAGCCATGAACTGGGTTAGAAACTGTATGAAACTTTAGTTTACATAGGTACATTATGCTGTTGGAGCCATTCTGTACATCAAGGTCTGCTCAGACCGCAGCAACTATCTGCTCTGATTTACTGTCCATGGGTGTGTAAAAATAAATGCTTAGGCTTTACTCAAATAAGCTTTGGCTTCTAGATATTTAAAATTTAGATGCCAACCTAAATAAAACATTAATCTAGCATGAATTTATATCCAGTCTATTGTCTGGCCTTTCTGTTCCTCACTTGAACAGAAATATGCCTTTTGTTTCAGAGTAAGTGAGGCACATTCCAGAAACATACAGGTCACAATTCTACCATTGTATCTCGGACCATAACAGTATACAAATTAAAATAGTTTTGATTTGTTTTCACTGGAGAAAGTATCCTTTCTTCTTTTTTACCAGTCTTCATATTCACATATCAAATGGCTTATTAAAAGCCTTACAGCTGCTGATTGACTAAGAATTATGCGCAGCCTCTAGTTTCCTAAAATATCTTGTGTTTTTGACACTTCTCATTCCCACTCAGTTGTCTGTCACACAGACTTACTTTGGGGGTATGGAACGCCTTTTAGTGTCCATACAGAAGCAAGACAAACAGAAACTCAAGGTGGACGGATTCACTAGGCTCTACGGCAATATGAACAGCTAACAGTGTAAGCCTCTACCAGTTTTCACTTACCAAAAAAAAAAAAAAAAGATATATCATCTAACAAGTATCAATCAGTATCCTTACCCAGGGAAGAACTGCCAGATTTTCACCTATTTATCAAAACCCCAGCTATTTTATCTAAGAACTAACTGGTAAATAATTCTCACAGAACAAGCAGCCTGTAACAGAAAATCAGTTAAACCCTGGAAGGTCTCCTAGTGAGGACTAGGAATACAGCAAAGCCCCCACACTTGACATGACAGGAAAACAAGCAGACAAAACTACTGAGACATCTCCTGCATCCAGCTCTGACCAACTGTCACAGGGGAGGTCGGGTCATCCTGTAGCAGACAGCGTGCCAATAATTTCTATTAAATTCCAGTGGAAAAACTGAACATCCGGAAAAAAAAAAAAAGTTTCCTTCAGCTATTGTTTCCTCTCCAAAGATCACTTCAACTAAAAGCCTGAGGAAGAGGAAAGAAAGAAAGGGACTGGGTGAATAATGCTCCGTGACTAATAGCCATGATCTGACCAGTCTGAAACAGCTTCAAGTACCCACGACCTTTTGAAGAGCCACAAGTTAGACACTAACAAAAAAGCATAACGCAAACTCTCACACCCCCTTCCTTTTATCACATGGGCACTAGGATGAATAAGCTGACAAAAACAACATGGAAGTAATCTGCTGAGTAATTCCTCTAATATTCCACCGTGGGTTGGCCTGAGAGCTTTGAGGCACACAGCTACAGTCAGAGTAGCCCCTTCGTATTTCAGATGACAAATTCTCATTCATCACATGCAAATATTACATGTTGTTCCACAGCTTACTCAAATGTTCTCCTGGAGCAGCACTCAAGCCATTAACAAATCGCTGAGCCCCTCCTGTATATCTCCTTACACAATTTCTCCGAGAGGACATGAAACCTCTCACCCTGCTGCTCCACACGTCCCACTCCCTATTAGCAGCCTACGGGACTTAGCACACACGTTCCCCACACCACACTATTTAAAGGTCTTTGGTATAAATTCTGCTTTCAGGGGGTGGCACACCAGTTAACTGTTGAGGGGTTGTTTCATATATCTCTTCTGTCAATCAACACAAATCCACCCCAGGCTGCGGCATCATTACATCAAGCTTGGCAAAAGCAGATAATAGTAATAATAATACTATCCAACTCTAAGATAGTATTTTGGTACTTTGCATCAGCAGATCTTATAGAAGATAACTAACCCTGTACAGAGGAGTGCAATATTCTTCTGTGGCTCTTCAGACCTTCACCTGCAAGGAAAGTGCTCAGCGTCTTTCATATTGCTGGACTCTGGAGACATTCCACTAAAGCAACTCATACCCATTCTGTATAAACAGAGATGTAGTGATTCCCGAGAATATCATTCTTAAGTCACCAATAGACAAAAAACCATTGTATAGTTATTGTTGAAAAGGAGGAAAGAAATTCACAGGACACAGTTTACTTGAGTCTTTTTCAACTCACAGGATATATACCAGTCATAGTCATTATTCCCAGATTTAGTCTGAGTTTTCATTTGAGGTTTCATATGTATTTATTCCAAAAATCACTGCTGGCACATTGAGCCTGACCTATTAATATCTAGATTAAGTCATGAGAATTATATGAAATGCTATTTTATTTCTTGAGTAGACAAGTGCACAAATCTGGTGCAAATACTGAAATTCACCAAAACATTTATTGAAATAACAAGTGTCAGAAAGCAATATGGTCCATTCTATAGTGAAGAAAAAATACTATGCTGGATACATTTTGAATTCATGCTGCCAAATTCACAAGTGATTGAATAATCAGAAAAAATATGCACACCATTAACTATAACTAGTTAGCAAAGATAACTCACTAAAGCTTAATGGAAAGTGCTCAAAACTCCCAACTAAATCATCTGCTAGATCTAAAAATCAAATCACATTTACTTAGATGTTTAAGTAGTATCTAGCCAGCACTCAAGTTGAGAACATTATTCTACTTTGGGGGAAAAGCAGCTTGGCTAAAGCAAGAACTGTGATATGATTGCCACCCAAACCTCTGGGAGAAGTCTGTCAGTGCATCCAAAGTCCAGACCTAGCACATGCTTATGTAAGGCAGAACCCTAAAATCTGGGTGTAACAACTGAAACAAAAGAAATTCAAATTTAAATTTCAGACCATCCCTATCTAGAGGGAGATTTGTTTAATTGTGAGCAAAACTCAGGATCCTAAAACAGTGAAAAGGCACTACATGAACTTCGTGCAGCTACAGAACTGATTATAGAACAACAAAGCAGAACTTTGAGGCACAGTCTGAGTGGTAAATACCAGAAGCTGAGACCACTCCTGACCTGGGGAAAGCTTAAGCAGCAAGTGTATCTAAAATAACATGATGGCAGTACAACAAACTGTAGAGACCCTCCCAATTGCAGACTCATGTAAATACCAGAAGCTGAGACCACTCCTGACCGGGGAAAGCTTAAGCAGCAAGCGTATCTAAAATAACATGGTGGCAGTACAACAAACTGTAGAGACCCTCTCAATTGCAGACTCAAGAACAGGAAGCCATGGATGAGAACAATAGAGGGATGGGGAAATTAATGTCTTAGAGAGGCTCTGACAATTCTAAAGATGAGAGGTGACAGGAAAGATTTTGAAGAGAGAATTTAACAGAGTGGAAGTCACAAACAGGAGAGCTGACAGCCAGAAACTGTTTGGATTTTAAATGAGCTCAGTGGACAGAGAAGGGGAGAGATCATTGAACTGTTACCCATGAATGACAAGGATGGAAGTGGAGCACTGTGAGAAAGAAGACATCCAGCATATTTGGCAGCAATAGCTTTAGGAGGGTCTTGAGTGGGGACACAGTGGCAACTGATCCTGCTTAGTCTCCGACATGTATCAAAGAAGAAGGAGATGGGAATAAGTGGAAAAGTGTCCAGCCTAGGATGAGAGATGAAGAAGAAAGAAGCACCAGAGAATTCAGCAAAGACAAGAGGAAAAACCCTTGGGCACGTGCAGAATTGCTGATGAAGCGTTTACTGATGAGTGGTGAAAGAATCTCATCATGTCAGCTCAGCGAGCTGGGAAAAGCACCTCAAGACTGAAAAGGGGCAGAAGCAGCCCCTAGAACAAAGGCAGCAAAAATGCAGAAGCAGCTCAATATGTTCGTAAGTGAGCATTTTTAGGACAGTATGGGGTAGCTGAGGGGGGACACTGAAGCAGAGTCCATGGGGGATACAGAACCAGTTCCTTTTTTCCTGTCTACAAAAATATTTCTCCCACCCACCTCAAAAACCAAGATCATTTACTAAGTTTAAAATTAAGCCTCTAAATATTTGGAAAGAACATCAGGGATTTAAGGGATAAGAGGACCTAACAAAAACTTTTGTCCTGTGGCTAAAAAGCTTTCTAACTCCACAGGAAAGGTCTCAGCAAACATCAGCTGGCCAGAAGAATATGCAGTGCTCCAGCTGACCCACCATGCAGTGTCTGCTGAACTGACACACTTATATTTCTCAGATAACACTTGCCAACAGGTTTCATACAAGCTGTTTGTCCTCTCAGAGTAATTTCAAGGTGACCCTCAGAAGATGCATCTCAAGTAGGAGGGCTGAGACCACCAGTCTCAGTTTTCACTGCAAGTACTGTAACACACTTTGGAGACAAAGAGCCAGGAGGAGCTCTTCAGCTGCCATTAGCTCCAGCCTGACAACACCAACACCTTGTTATTTTTAAAGCTCATAAAGACTCCCCTGCTCTGTAATGGTGCTGCTGCCAGGCCTGTGCTTTTTCAATAGGGGATGCTGCTGCTACTGGGATTCAGTAATTGTGAGCCTGCTTTACCTAGAGCAGGGCAGGAAGTTTAAGCGCAGTTAGTAAGCTGGGAAGGGCAGGGGGAAGGGAGGAAAGAGCTCTGGTTTCTCTAATAAGAACACCAGAATGTGGCCAGCAGGTCAAGGGAGGAGATTCTCCCCCGCTACTCCGCTCTCGTAGGGGCCCACCTGGAGTGCTGTGTCCAGTTTTGGAGCCCCCAACACATGAAAGACGATGAGGATGATGCAAGGGCTGGTGCAGCTCTGCTGTGAGGACAGGCTGAGAGAGTTGGGGCTGTTCAGCCTGGAGAGGAGAAGGCTCTGGGGAGACCTTATTGCAGCCTTCCAGTACCTGAAGGAGCTACAAGAGAGCTGGGGAGGTACTTATTGTAAGGGCAGTTAATGACAAAACAAGGGGAAATGGCTTTACACTGGAAGAGGGGAGGTTTAGATTAGATATTAGGAAGAAATTCTTTGCTGTGAGGGTGGGTGAGACACTGGCCCAGGTTGCCCAGAGCTGTGGCTGCTCCTCCCTTGGAAGTGTTCAAGGCCAGGTTGGATGAGGCTTTGAACAAACTGGTCTAGTGGAAGGTGTCCCTGCTGATGGCAGGGGGGTTGGAACTGGATGAGCTTTGAGGTCCTTTCCAACCCAAACCATTCTATGATTCTGTGAACACCTAAGTGTTAGCTGCTACACCTGAAAACTTGACTCTCATTACTCACTGGGTTGGTCCATTGGCATCAAACAATGCAAGGCATCTAGAAACACAACCATAGTAAAATGCCCAGGCTGATGCACCTCAACTTGTCACACAACCTGCACTGAGCTGCTGCAGTTAATAAGAACATCTTGTCTCCTAATGAATCTGCCGACTGCTCATGGCACTGTGTGCTCACCATTGAGCAGGAGCCACCTCCATCCTGATCCAGCAGGCCTAGCTCCTGAGCAGCCCAGAGGGTTTGGTAGACACAGTGACACAAGGTGCTCTGTCCTCCTCCCCACCACGGATGAGCCACACTCCGCTGAGCTAGGGAGAGCAGGTGCCTTTTGCCTGTAAAATGGAGCCTCTCAGCCATCTATGGATTAAGCACCCTATAAGAGGAGCACTGGAAAATGCAAGGTGGTATTGTATTGTATTAATGTCACTTAATGGCAACTGTCAATGATCGTGATGGAATAAATATGGAAAAGGAAATTACTGTAATTGATTGACAGTCTGGAAGCTTCCACATACGATCTAATGAGAGAGACCTGTGAGGAAGTTGCTTGCAGCAGAGGCTATTAATGCAAATCATATGCACCATGCCTGCTCTCTGAATTATGCAATGCCATGTGAATGTCTAATCCGTTTCACCAAGCTTGTCTCTATCCAGAAAGAATATTCCACTGACATGCTGATTAGTATATTAAGAGAGTTTTAGAAGTTCAGTGCTAGAGCAGGTGCCATCGCAGTGTTATTAATTTAGCTCAGAACAAAACAAACAGGTCTGTACAGCCATCAAAATCACTACACAAGTCTACAAGATAAGTTTGTCACGGCTGATGGGAATTTTTTTCCTTGTGATACGTGGTAGGAGTTAACAAATAGATAAGGAGGGTATCACTTTTCTAGGAAACTACTGTTGAGAACTTCGGAATTGAAGACAAGACAAAAGGCTTGATATAACTCCATGATATTTTGCACGGATTTCCGGAAAGAACATTGTGATAACAAAAACAGACAGGAAATTTAGAGGAGGTAGTTGGCATATTAATATTGCAGCAGTGCCACATACACACAAGGCAGCAAACACGTTGGAAGATTGTGTCTGTCCCAAGGTTTTCGGGTTAATATCATTGTATTTGGCCTCTTAAAAAAGAAAAAAAAAAAGTATTTAGATCAAATGCCATTTAGATCAATGATGGAAATTATTTTGATGGAATAATCATAGTCCCTGGGGACCGCTTGTCCTTCATGCAAAGCCATAACACAATTAGCACCACAGTGTCTGTTAAAGCAAAGCACAGGTCTGGACCACAGGAGACCTCACACAGTTTCAGATTAAGCTTGGGGATGTGAAGAAAGCTTGTACAAAGCCTTCTGTGCATATGCTGGCTGTCTCTCCTTCATTTCCAAAGTAAAAATCACTCAAATTTAACAAGAAATTGAGAGAAGGCATCACAACGTATACAGGACTCCTCACTACTTTCTAAAAATAGCCATTTTAAGAGGCTGAAACCTTAATAAGAAATCTGCAAATTATCCCTGTATTATTCACTCTATCTAAAATGAACACTTCGAGCAACCATTTTGCATCAATATCATTGCATCAAAGGATCACAGGCTAGATATGTCTAAAAAGAAGTGGAAAGCCCACAAACCCAGTCACAAAAGTGAATCACAGAATGGTGGGGGTTGGAAGAGACCTCTGGAGATCATCTAGTCCAACCCCCCCTGACAAAGCAGGTTCACCTAGAGCAAGTTGAACAGGACTGCATCCAAAATGGCTGAAGAAACAGCTTTGTCTCAAGGTAACTATTGCTCTCCTCTTATTAAACCAACCAAGTTCCAGCCCTGTGACACACCTTGTCCTTTTATACCTGCCTAGCACCCGCCAAGAGACAAGGGCAACTGCACGGACATGGAGGGGCCACAGCAAAGCCAGGCTTTCCAGATGAACCAGTGTTGACAGCACTTGCCTCACCTCATGTAGGGTAAGGAAAAGCATGTTTCCCACTCCTCCTGGTCACAAGAGGCCCTGAGGCACCTCCACACCTCTTACGTGGAAAACTGAACAGACACCATGCAGTAGGTCCTCTCCAGTGATCCATACTGGATCACTGTTTTCCACCAGTTTGTCTGTAAAGTGCCATAACAATAAACCTTCACTTTTTTTACAAGCACTAAGATTTTACAGGGTTATTACTTGAGCAGCAACAATAAAAACCAGCCCCGTTACAGTCTAGGCTTTATGGCACTTGGATATGCCCAGGGAGAGATGCTGACAGCAGAGTCAAAGGGATCTTAAAAATAAGTACGAGGAATGAGGGAGGGTTTCATATTTGGCAGGTCAGCAGAAG
>NW_010296930.1:0-2721 GCF_000700745.2 Antrostomus carolinensis | reverse complement strand
AGGGAAAAAGATGCTGAAAGCCCCTCTGGATCCAGGCATTGTTACTTCATTGGCATTATTTGCAGTGCCACACCACAGCAGAGCTCAGTCACATCACCTATGCAAACAGCACAGGGAAAGGGAGACCTTGCCCTAAAGTATTTGCAAATATACCAACAGCCCCTCAATAGAGGGCGAGTTTTCCAAGCTGGGTGCAACAATCAGCTCTGGGGAATTACATATGGGCATTACTTCTGCAAGTGAATTTAAGGCTGTCTCCACCCAAACAGGGAGTCCATGGGCCAGGAGTCAGCTCCGAGCCAGACAGTGGGCAGGCAGGCTGAGCAGGGCCCTGGGTGCAGGGATGTTTTCTTGGGACCTGGGCCTCAGCAGCACCGTGGGTGGCTTCATGTTCAACCCTAACGGACCACAAAATACATCTTTGCAAGGAAATACCAATTCTCTTCCCTTGGGATAAACATGGTTTTGGAAGGCAGTGGTACCCTACCTAGGGATTTCAGAGAAGAGATAAACGTAGGTTTACAAGCTCTCAAGAAATGACTACAACTTCCTGGAAGCTACACAACTCCCAAGGCTTCAGGAACCCTGGGACCTGCAGACCCCCAGTTGGGAAGAAGAGCACCTACACTGACAACACATTTTCCTGGGTTTTTTCCCCTTTTCCCACACTGCCCCACTTCAGAAGTTGCTTTGGGAAGGCAAGGATTAGGGATGTTTTGATCAGACTTGCCTTGTTAACAGAAAGGATAAACTCTCCTTGACATTTCGATGTTTTGAATTCACACCACAGAAATTTATTAATGTTTCTTGGGGGGCTGAATTTGCCTGGGAGGGATGCACAGTGCTGGGCAGGGATAGGGAGGGGTTTTGCAGGAAACAGAAGGTTTCTCTAGCCTTGGAGGAGTTATTTGCCACCCAGGGGCCAACACTTTTAGATTTTTAGAGATTGATGTTTTCAACATGTAGAAACACCGAGGGGGGAAATATTTAGTGTGTGTGTGTTCAGCATCCAAAATTTCACTATTTTACTTGCAGAACAGACTGATTCTCTCTGTGCTCATTCAAAGGGAAGTTTGCTTTTGGGCAGGATAGGCCAGAAAGGCAAATTCTGGGTCCAGATTTCAATCACTCCCAAAACAGCAGGCACACGAGTGTAGCTAATAGCCAGCTGTGATTTAACACTCCTCTGACATTGGGGCAGGCTAAATTTCTATGGGAAAACCAATCCTATACCTTAAACCACGTGACATGCCACTCCGCAGAGCCTGGTAATGAAGGAGGATGGTATTAACATTCCAATCAAAACATCCAGTAGGAGGAAAAGGAGAACTGGTACTTCCAGTGTCAACTCCAATTAGGAAGAAATAGAAGCCACAGATGAGAAATAGGAAGCATCTGTATGTGAAAGCATATTTAGCTTTGAAGCTGGTGTGGGAATATTGGCTTAGTCCTTACTTCCCCCAAGTGTTATGTCATCTCATGTGTAATGTTGACACTTACAAGGATTACTTATTAAATAATTCCTTTACAAACAACAGGGAGTAATTCTGGCCTTTGATACAGTCAGATTATGATCTCAGATGCTACTCTAAAGATCTTATATTAATCTTAACAGGCTAAGCACATTAGGAATCAGGGAAGAAAATAAAATGAATGCAAAATACAGAAAGTAAACCAAAGAACAGGAAAATCAGAAAAGTCATGCTGAGCCACAGGTTTTAGTACCTGAGAAAGGGAAATTACTAAGAGATTAAATCAGTCCACACCAGTCTTCAATTAAGTAAAAATTGTGTTCTATGTCAATCTGGGCAAAAGGCCTTAATATATATATCTATAATTATTATTTTTTTAAAAACCCAACAGCTCTACATTTTGGGACTGCAATGAAAAAAGAGCTGAAGAATAGCTTGGAGATGTCTAATTAAGCTGACACTGCCCTCTGGTCAGGTATAGCCAGCTCCCAATTACCTGCAGGTGCTTCATCCAGGTTGTGGATAAAGCCTGCCATGATGCAGAGGCTCCCAGGCTGGCTCCATACGGGTGCAATGCTGCACGTACACTGCTATCCTGCTCCTCCTAGTCCTGGAGCAGTTTAGCCTGTTTCAAACAGCACAGAACCTGAGTTAATAAGCTTTGCCGAGCCTGAACCAGCTCTCTGAGGAGCTGGCCTGGATACTACTGCTCTGCTGCAGCAGCAGGAGCACCAGGGGAGCACAGCACATGGGCACCCACCACCTCCTGCTCCCAAATGCTGTGAGCAGATCTGGGGACTGGAGCAGTGACTTCCCCAGGGCTGTTTCTCCCAGGAGGGTTTGTTATTCTGGCACAGGGATGGAGGAACACAAGCCCACCAAGCTCAGGTCCTGACACCTCACCCAGGATGCTGTGTCCATCTGGATGTTGCAGAGTGCCCAGTAACTTCCTCACCATCCAGGGCATCCAGAACAGAAATTAAATAGCTACAGCTGCTCAGCTGGCCATCATCTGTATCCCGGGTGGTTTGTGCCGCAGTCTGTATTGTAACTGAGTGCCAGAAATCAGATCTGTGCTGATGGAGAGTCTGAATTCAATGTTCAAGTCAGGCCTGAAACAGAGCTGCACTTGCTGTGTCTGGAGAACCCAGACCCAGGAGCACAGTCCAGGCAGGTTCTGCTGTGTGGAGAGGCAGCAAGATTCCTGTAACATTTTACAGCAAACTTGGACATCTTTCTGCCCGAACTC
>NW_010296929.1:0-7257 GCF_000700745.2 Antrostomus carolinensis | reverse complement strand
TGTCACCCCATTGACTACAACCCTTTGAGCCCGACCCATCAGTCAGTTGCTCACCCAACTGCTCAGTCATCTTTACACAAGATCAACTTAAATGTATTTGATGCCCCAGTCACATATGAAGTAACTTCTTACCTCAATCACATGGGGACGAACAGGTTTTCTCTCTTTTTTACTTTTAGATATGCCTTTTATAAATTTCTCTACTTCTTTAGATGCTTCTGATATCTGCTGAGGTGCTGCATTCACTGAACACCTGTTAAAAATATATACAAAGTTTTTAAATATGTTTCTGTGGTTTTGGAGAGTCCTTTAACATTTGCACCACTTTGTCTTCCTAAACTTTTTCTATTAAGTCATCAGAATGTTAGATCTGCAGTCACTGATAATTGTTATCACAGGAAAAAAAGCAAAATACTGATAATCCAGCATTTGATATGCAAAAAAAAAAAAAAATCAGAGTCCAATTGCTTTTCTTTTGCTTGCCCAAAAACTCCTTCAGACCTAAACTTTAGCAGTAGCTGTCAAACCACTCTGGGCACAGGACAGGTCCACATCAGCTTTGCAAAATATAAAAAGAAACTAATGCTCTGTATTCTCTCTTTACAGGCAGACCTGCTGTGATTTTGAACAGTATAGCTATTTCCATAATTTTATTCATCACTGCATGCTTTGCAAAACAAAACTTTGCACCTTATGTCACTTCAAATGGACTTATTTTTGGAACTAACGCGTCTGACACTAAACACCTTAAAGGGCCCTCTTGATTTTCACAACATATGCATAAAGTAGATTTCAGAATGTTGCTATTTTCCTTTTAGAAGAAAAAATCCAAAGCAAACTGCATTGTACTGTTACAATACAATGTAACAGTATTTGTCTAATGGGAACCTTTAAGAAAAAGAAAACAAAAAGGCAGAAAGGCAGAATTTTGAGTAGTTCTGTAAAATCCCACAGACCATTTACAAACTTTTGGTCAATCAGTTACACAATAAATTTGCTGTAAGTTTCTCATATTTGTAAAAAAAAAAATGAACAAAATAAGCCATAGCTACCCCTTTGTAAGCAAGGAGATTTTAAACTATTAAAACTTTTGTAGTTTTTCCACAGACCTCACATTTCACAAAACCCCAGTACTCCATAACGTGCACTGAGAAATGCCCACTGAGATCACGGCCTCTCTTTAACCAAAAAAAAACCCCTTTTCTTTTCAGCTGGAACTCACCTGATGTTGTCACTATTTAACAAATACTTCTTAATGCGCGGTAGTTTGCGTAGTATTGGTTTAATATCAGACATTTCTGCTATTCTCTTCATCAACTTCACCTGTGCAGGGAGGGAGGGCAGAAAGACTACAGATTAAGCCAAGAGAAGGAATTAGCAAAAATGAGCACTGTAATTTTGAAGTGGAGGATCTGGACCTCGCTGAAGGATGCCATTAACTTTTCACCTGATCCATCCCACTGAACATTTCTTGCAGTTCTCCAGAAGGTGTAAGGTTTTTGCTGGCTCTAATAGAGGCATATAAATGCCCACAATCTGGAATCCCATTTGACAGCTCCTGGGCAGTCTTCTTAACCAGCACTCTGAAATGCTCCTCCTCCTCAAATCGGGGGCTGAGAAAGAGTAGAAACAGGTCTCCAGGTGTCAGGCAAAACCACACTAATGGCATTTGGAATACTGAATCATTCGTCATCTCAATTTCAACAAAGAACTTTTAAATTGTTGGTTCTCCACTTAATCCACTATATAGTCATACAAATGATGGAGAATTTAAGTTTAGAAACTGGGAGCAATTCAATTAACCATTTTATAAAAAGAAATCCCAAAGTATGATCTCTAAGAAGAGAATATTTGAAGGAAGAGGGAAAAGAGAACCCCAAAACACATGCAAAAACACAAACAAACAAAATTCAATGTACTGTACTTGTTAAATATTTCACTCCATAAATGCATCATGTCTGGTAGATTTCTATCCAAGCATAGAGATGAAAAGAGCACACCCTGAAGGAAAAAAAACAAAAACAAAAAAACAAACAAAAACCCTTCACACAAGACAACCAAAGCAAAGGCCTGAAAAATGCACAGTAACTTTTTATGAAAGTGATGCAATGATGCCAATCTAATGCCACACATCACAAAACCACTTTAATGCAGGCTGTGCTACTAAAATCAGAGCAGACATGAAATGCGATGCTTCTTTGCACAAAGCAAGCCTGTCGATTCCTCCTTCTCAACAGTAAGTAGCAGTTCAGAAACAGAATTTCTTATTTTTCATATAATAAATTTTTCATAAAATAAAAATAAAACTGTCCTGGGGATGCATCTTTCTGCAAAAGAGTCTCCCTAATTCAATGCCAGGATCCGTGGGGAAAAAACCACAGCAGCAGACCCCAGCGAGTCTGAAAAAGTCTTAAAAGGATATTGTTACAACTGTTATGCCCAATACTAAGATCCAATGATCTTGCAAACATTCTGTGTTTCTGAACCACATTAACAGTGACATACACATGTTAACAGCAATCTGCATGTATAACACTATACTGCTTTGTCCTCTACCCTGTTTCCAAAATTTTTTGCAGCACTCAAAAATATGGTGACAGATGCTAGTGAAGCACTGCCTTAAAATGGATAACCACATCAAGCAATCCCCCTAAAACAAAATACTAAAGTACTGTAATTACTAAATTACTGTCAAATTCGTATCTTGCACAAAAAGGCATGAGTTCTTCCACACACTAAGTTTTCAATGCACATTAGCTGACCCTTTACCTGGGAGCCCTGACTGACCCTTAACTGCAGAGCTGTTACTGCAAGTGTAACATCTTGAAGTTTATAATTAATTTACCTGTTCATACACATCCAGGTGTGAATCATCTGGAATGATATGTGGGCTGACGGACATCCCGCCTGTTTTTAGATCTATTTTCTGGGCTTGTTCCCTGTAATCAAGGGCTCCACATCCCATCCTGCAAAAAATAAGAGATTTATTTCTATTTTCAGTGTATGCCAAAACCAGGATCCATAATGCTGTTTGCAAAGGAGACTGTGTAGGCCAATACTGATTTAGTAACTAAACA
Source organism: Antrostomus carolinensis (assembly GCF_000700745.2). Taxonomy (NCBI): domain Eukaryota; kingdom Metazoa; phylum Chordata; class Aves; order Caprimulgiformes; family Caprimulgidae; genus Antrostomus; species Antrostomus carolinensis. The sequence continues at coordinate 4,180 of NW_010296929.1, read as the reverse complement.
ATCTGGGGTATTATCAAGCAAACACAATAATTCACACCTTACGAAAGAAAAAAGTAATACATCAAGCCTTTCCATTAAAGCATCCTATTAATTCAAAATGATGTATTAAAAAGTGTGCTTGATGTACAGGCTTGCTACCAACATTCATGTGGAACTACAATAATAACACCACATCAGCTGTTATCACCAACAAAAAGCATAGATTCCTCTCAGCCCAAATGACTTGTTCTGCCCTGGGCCCCTCTTTCCCCTACAATGCGCGAGTCAGTGTTCCTGCGACCGCGTGGTGAAATTAGACCAAAAATCTATCCAAGCGAAAGCTTTAATTTCTGCTAGGCTATTTTTCATTTATATCAATTTTCCAATCTGTTCAGAAAATGTTTGCGTTGATGCTGGAGAACAAGGCAATGCAGAGAATGATGGAGAAAGGAGCTGTCAACTCAGCAGGGAAGACAGAAGACCACTGTTTCTGCAGGACACCAACTTATCAGCATTTCCCTTCTATAATAAGAATGGATGCTGAAGTTATTAAAAGCAATATTATTTCAGTAAGCTGTATTACGTCTTATTGCTTTAGCTTCTAAGAAAGTAAACCTCTCACTTTGTAAGGACATTGCAGAAGAGTGGCACATATGGTTTGAGCTCTTCAGGAAGCGTATTCAAGCTGGAAACAGCTCTGAAATAAACAACTCCATTGGTTGGCTGAGCACAGTACTGGACAGGAATTTCATCAGCTAGGGATAAAAAAACAAAAGCAAAGAATAAACCACAGCTTCCTACTACAAACACATAAAAGCAAAACAATTTCTTGCAAGAACTTCATATTAGGAGTTATTTTCTGTTGCCACTTCAGAGCCACTTCTTGTTTAAACTTTGCACATTGCACTGAATGCTGGACTGAAGGGTTTTATTGTCTCTGTCTATGATAAGGTAATGGACAATCTGATGACAGAATTCTGTTGACAAAGGCCACATTTTAGAAGTAACATTCAAAATAATGAATGGTAATTTGTTTCTGAACAACTCAGTAAGTTTTTCTCCCTCTTTTTTTGTCATCACCTCAAAAGATGAGGAAAGCTGGTTCCTGCACTGTACGTTTTCTTCTAAGCTAGGGCAATAGACTATATATATTAGAATTTTCACAAACCAGGTCGTTTTAGTATCAAAATTATATAGTACTCAACACTTGCTGGCAATTTTTTGCAGGAAAGTGTCTGTTAGAAATATACAACAGAGCAGCATTACCTGCAAGATTTTGACAGAACTGTAATAAAATTGAGACCTACAATTTTTTGTTTACCTATCAATCCATGGGGTAGTCACTAGCAAAGCAGGGAGAAATTTGCACTGAAGTTAGAAAGAATGATTTTTTTTTCTTTCCCCCCCCCATGGCTCCTGTACATCATATTCATCATTCATTACAAAATGGGTAGGGAGGAAGACCAGTAAAGAAGGCTGGCTGCACAAGCTGCCAGTAATGCTGCACCCTGGGTAAGTCTTTGGAAAGTGTGGAGATTGCTCAAGAGCAGTGGAGCAAGCCACTGAGAGACTCTGACTGCAGGGTAGGGCAGGCAGCGAGTAAGCAGGCAGCCAGGAGCTCACATCAGCCCCACATTGCCCCTCAGAGGCAACGGCAAGAAGCGTCTGCAGATCCACTGCAAAGGCAGCAGATTAGAGGAAAAGCACCGTAACTATGGACAACAAACAGTGAGTATGTATAATTTGTAAAGAGCAAGAAAGAGCAACAGCTGGGCAAGCAGCTAGATAACAATCCAACAGTGTTGCTCTTTTGAGGATGAAATAATGGTCACACCAACCTGCAAGTGTTGTTTCCAATACAGTGAATGGGATTTTGGGCTCAATGTCAGACACTTTTAGAGCTGGGAGACAAGAGGTATCCTGAGGTTTGCTTTGAAGAGCAATTAATTCCAAACCTATCAAGGAGAGCAGAGTACCAGTTTGTCATTTTTAAGTTTTAGTGAAAGTGCTGTTAAAACCTAATGAGGTTACGCAGATCAGAAAAAGAGTTTTAAATTTAGTTTAAAACAAGAGTTTTAAATTTAGAATTTCTTTATCAACAGTTCTTTCCTGTATTTTACTGAAACAAATGCTGTAGATCATCACATTGAAACAGAAAACAGAACACTGAATGATTGTAAATTCTCTTTCTAATCCCCCCTTCACATTCTGTTTACTGTAACATGCAATTTAAACCCCGAAGAAGCAACATCTGCCAGCCTGTCCTGCCACCCAGCTCTGTCAGCACCAACCCAGGCAACCCAGACCTTGCAGGTCAGAAGCTTCTTTCCACCCCATTCCCTTACTTGGAGTTCTTACTCCAAGTGCTCTGTCAGTACACTGAGGAAGCTAAACTGTTGTGTTTAATTTTACATTTCAGCCTCTTTCAGATTCTAGCCGGTCACTTCTAAGTACTCTCCAATTTATCTTCATAAGTAGAAAGCCTCATTCAATTTTCTGCAAACCCAACCTAGTACCAAAGCTTCAGAATAATAACGTCATTTTTTTTTTGGAAGATTTCTATGACTCAATCACTATTTTCACAAAATAAGATGGTTTTCCAAATTTAAGTTATTGCCCAGAATAAGTTAAACATAACATTATTTTTACAGCCGAGAAGAAATAAAATTACAAAATGTAAGTTTTACAGGAGCATGGAGCAGGCCTCGTACGCTCAAAAATAAACAGCTTCAAGGTAACGGTGGAATTCATCTTGTATTTAGTGCAAATTAACATGGGGAAAAAATAAGCATATCAATATTTTAAAACAACTTCCTTTCTTTTGCCCTGCTGGAGGAGACACTGATCATTCTATTTTTGAGTGTTAAAACTAAAAGAATACACCAATTATACATCATAGTGTAAACACTACACTGCATTGCCCCATAACACATATCCACAAACTCCCAACCAAAAAATTGTCTCTTTCAGAGCAAATGCTGGAGAGTGGCTGAGAAATTAAGATATTCTGCAGAACACTAGCTAAAAAACTGGCTATATTTAAGCATTTACTCAAATAAAAATATGAAAAAGCACATCAACCTTTTTCAAAGATTTGGGTTTTTTCTTCTTCAGAAAGAGCATTGACTTTTTTTTCCAGCTTTTCTGCTTCCATTTTTGCTTGTTTATCATGGTAGTCTTCCTCTGGACTCATTGACAGAGTTAATCTATGTGGATTATCCTGTAGAAATATATCCCAAAACAAAACATTATTAATTTTGAGGGCAACTTCCTCCTGTTTTGCCTCAGATTACTGATTCATCAACAGTAGGTAAAAACAGCCTGTGCATCATTTGGCTTGAATATTATCAAAAGTATCACAATCAGGCCATTTAAACTCTTCACTTCATAAAGAACAGTCTGCTGCCGGGGTGGGGAAGAGAGGCAGCTTACCACAAGAACAAGCATGAACAATCTTCTGTGAAATTTTAGCATAGAGTCAGAATCCCTTAACAGCACACAGTACTCATTAGTTTAATTACATCAAGGTTAAACAACTGTACATAACGCTTCAGAGCAGCATGTCACAAGTTTTATCTGGAGAGTGTTCTAAGATGAGGAATCTGGTTAAATGCAGAAGGGTTTCATTAAACACCTCTTTCAACCTGCCCAAGCTTGAGCGCACAGAGATCCCATAAGATGTAAAATGTACGTGCCTTATCCTGCTCAGAAATGCTGTACATCAGTCTTGCTGCCACAGAGCTCCATGCATTATGCAAGTGTCACAACTGCCGTTGAATTTCTCTTTGTTTATACCAGACTGTGGAAATTTTAATAATAAAATTACTCAAGCAGCTTCCATTTTATATAATTTAGGGAGGCTATTCAAAAAATAGTGACCTCAAAAATTGCCCATTTCAAAGTAGGAGGCAAATAGCCAGATCTGTCGCTGACAGACACTGCCCATAATTTGGGACAATGCAATGAGTTCTGTTTTACAAGTTTATCTCCCCCATGCCTATGTGGAAAGACTTTGGAAACCTGATTGACTCTGGAGTCAAAGAGGGAAATGCAAAATTAACTAGGCACAGTAAAATGCACAGGATGAACAGCATTCCCTCCCTTGCTCCTAGACTTCCTATGTTATTAGTCTCCAGGCCTGATGTACAACAGTGCACAATCTTCTGATATAGGAATCATAGAAGGGTTTGGGTTGGAAGGG
>NW_010296928.1:0-29200 GCF_000700745.2 Antrostomus carolinensis | reverse complement strand
GGTGCGGGCAGCCTGTCGCTCCCCGCGGAGGGGGTGCAGGAGCCACGGCGGGAGCGAGGGGTCAGGCACTCGGGTGGCTTTGAAGCTGGAAGATCGTGCCCAGAAATAATAACCCACCTGCTTTTGTAAACGCCCGGGTCGAGGAGAGTGAAACGGAGCAGGTGAAGCTGCCCACCAGGCAGGGTCTCTGCTGGGCAATGTACGGGGCGAGTGGAAAACTGTCCCCCCAAACCTGCAGCCCTGGTGTCCAACAGCCCCATCGCCGGTTCTCTCTGCAGAAACTTTCATGCGTGAAACATTTAATTCACAACGTGGAAGACTGCTTAAAGTTATAGTCACTAATCCTTCTATAGTCGCTAAGTTATAGTCACTAATTCTTCTCTCTTTGTGTCTGCTCGAGGTTTTGCAGTGCTCCGTAATAACGGCTAATTCTGCAGCAAACGTGAAAAAGTCAGGAAAATGAAAAATAAGTGTTTATTTAAAACACTTTGCTCAGAAATAGATACTGTCTAATAGTCCCTGGCTAAAGGTGGAGTTAAGCTTCAAACTTTTATATGTTCCAGCTCAGAATTTAAGTTTTTAGGTAAACCACAGAATCGTGGAGTCATGTGAATATTCTGATTGAATTTTTAATTGTAAATACAGAAAAAAACAAACACACCGAATATGAATTTTCACAAGATCTAAGGGGTCCTGAAGTTTTGGTCTCTGTATAACGTTTAACAATATACTTTCACCAACTTCATGTGAAACTTTTGGGTTTATAATATTGGTGGCCTTTTTAACAGACCACATCTGTAAATTATATGACTTCACCAGATGAATTGTTTTCTTTAGAGCCCCATATCTTCCATCCTGTAGTACACACTCAGGTCAGTTAAATTGCATTCAACCTGCTGAGCCACGAGTGAGCAGAGGAAAAAAAGAAGCTGGAATTTCCATCTTCCCCAATTTTAAATGCTGGATTTTTAAAACTATAGTTCAGACATGTAAATAACAGAATTGCCCCCTTTCCTTGCTGCTGCCCGGTTTTTCAGCGTGCAGCTGGTGTTGAAGCCCCGTTGCTGGTGTGTTTCTCCAGGGATACTCTTCTGCCTCTCGCTCTCTGTAATTATTTTTTTTCTTTTTTCCCTTTTTCTTTCTTTTTTCTTTTTTTCCTTTTTTCCTTTTTTTTCCTTCTTAAAAAAAAAAATAAAATTAAAACACCAGCCTGCAGAGAAACGCCCCAGCTGCGCGCCAGACCTTTCAGGTAGCCGAGGGTGGTTTTATTCCCCTCGCTGTTTTACATCTGACAGCGCAAAACACAGCGGCTTTGAATACACCTCCCTGTCTCGGTTTTTTCCCTATCCGCTCCCACGGAGATGCCGCGGAGCCGCTGCCGCCCCTGTGCTCCCGCTGCGCGCCGCTCCCCGGCCCTGAGCGCAGCTGCGCGGTGGCGCAGGGGCGCGCAGGGCTGGGGCAGCAAGCTGCTGGCGGCTGTGCCTTCCCGGTGATTCTGGGGAAAGGATCATAGTAATTCTTATGAACACAGAAGAAACTCCGCAGACTGAACTTGAAAACTAATTTGTTGCCTCCTATCTGTTTCTAACTTGCAATGGTTTTGGGTTTTTGGCTTTTTTTCAATTTTATGCATTAAATAAACACTTACCTGTGCCAAAACAAGGCAAGAAGCACTGCCTGTTTGCTATGCACAGCACAGCAGACATATGCTTGAGTTAAGCACACTTATTCAGTTAGATATTTTGAACTATCTCATTTGAGTATTTTTAAATATAACAATTATAAATGTTAAATATAGCACAAGGAAAAAACCAATCTGAAGAAATAATCAGAAGCAATCTAGGCTTTTACACAGTGTAGTTTAATGTTACTGGAAAATGCCAGTCTGCAGCGTTTGAGCATTTATCATTTAAAAATCAGACTTTAAAGGTGGTGTTGTAGGGACACAGAGGTGGAATTTTGAGATGCAGTACAGAAGCACATGACAATGGGAGGTGTGTGTATGTCCAATGCAAATTCACCAGCTCAGAGAGAATATTAAAATACACTGCTCCAACTCTTCACGAGTTCCAGTGAAGCCCTGTTTACACTTACAGTCCCTTCATATAACAGGGACAGGTGACAGCAGCACCCGAGAGCATCAAGTTCAAAGAGGAGTGAATTGGATGAAACCATATGCCAAGGGCTGGATGAGAAAAAATTCTGATTAAAAAAATCAGCCAACAACTTTCTGTTAATTTGTTTAAATACCCTGCAGCCAGTGGAGCTGTGACACTGGCTCCTGTCCCTTTTCCCAACTGTCCCTCATGCTGCCCTGCACCCTGGGAGAGGAAAGGTATCTGGGGCAGAAGAAACTTGCCTGGGAATCAGGCAACCATGGGAGCTTCTGCAAGTGGCTTCTCTGACATGCTGGATCTGGTACTTTATTTCCCTGTGCCTCTGAATTTCATAAGTAAAATGAAGGCTGTACTATTCTCTACTTTGCATAGTTAAATTAGATACTTTGGGATTTAGCGCTTCTCCCCTAACTCTTAAAAATACTCCAGATTTGTCCCTATTCCTGCAATGAGTAAATATTTAAAAATGCATTCACTAATTGAATGGGACCAGACCTACGCTGCATGTAAATATGCTCTTTTAATATACTGGACTGACTTGATAAATTGGTAAACAATTTTATTACCTTTGGCAGACTTTTATTCCTTGAATTAGCTTACTTCAAATTTAATTAAGTCCTTCAGCTGGCAGAGCACTTAAACACTTGCTCAAATGCAAACTGACAAAGTGTGCACCAGTTTCATGTCGGCACCTGCTCCACTTCCTTCCAGCCAAGTGGTGGTCGTGTGCTTGGAGAGCTGCATCAAAGCCCGCTTGGCTTGCTTGTCGCTTTGCTGTTAGATAGCAATGATCCTGTTTTGTTTTTCTCCTGGGCTTTCCACTGTAATCTGCAGAACAGAATATCATTTCTTCAGGGAAAAAAACCAACAACAGTATATATAGAAAATTTTTTATGCAAGTTCTTTTCCAATCTGCGGTCAATTTTGATTGTCCCGTATCAACTTGCCTTCAGTGCTGAGAGCAAGGACCCTTATTTATGTGTAGATGAGTACACTGGAGATGCATAAAGAAAAAAGGATAAACTTGACTGAACATTAAGTCCTCACTGTGTTTAATCACAGAAACTTAAAAATGAACAGTCAGATTTGTAGAGTTTAAAAAATACAAATGGATTACCTTTGCGCCATATTTTTCTAATGCCTTAAAATTTTTTTTGCTGTCATTGCAAACAGTGCGTTTTTCCCAAGGTTTCAAATTTAGACCTTTTACGAACAACTTTGAACTGTTTTCCCATGATTGATGTTAAAACTCATAATTCTGCCCTTAAAATAGTTTTCTTTAATGAGACTTGAGTTTCTATTTCACTCTCCATTGTTCCTTTTTTTTTTTTCTTTTCCCCAGAACGGATTGACCTTCAGTCCCCAAATGTTATCAGTTTCCATCAATGACTGCTACTATTCTTAGATATACTGTATATTGTCTGGGACCATTGCTTTGATAGGTTGTAAAAAAAAATTTTCAACTATTTTAAGTGGTAGTTATGCACTCTTTCAGCACTGATAAAAAGTTGTTTAAAGTCTAGCCAATTCCATCTTTGTTATTAACCGCTTTATTTAAGAAATACAGATCATGACTTGGTATCTGTTTTCGTTAGTGTTACTTACATTTCTCGTATCTGCTTGATCTGGTGGGTATTTTCATTGCAAATTCTTATTGCTCAGATTATAAAAAAATAGGAAGTTGTTGGAGTTCAAAGTAAGGGAAGAGAAGAAAGAAAATAACTGGAGAGTAAGTAGTGATGCTGCTTGAGGTATAAATAACAGATATATATAACGGATTATAACAGAGTTGCAGAAACTCAGTTATGGATAATTCCTCTGCCAGTTATGGTAAAGTGTAGAAAGCTGGTAGGAGTAAAAAGTGTGCAGGAGGTGATGTTAGTGATGGTGCATTGGTAACAGAACAGCAGATTTTGGTCCATGTTTTCCAGCATCAGCCTGAGAAGCAGGTCAGCTTCTCGAGTCTTTTGCAGGGTATTCCCTCAAAAACTTTCATCCTGTCTGCTTAGACCCTCCTCTGATCTTTGGAAAAATGGAGACTCCCATCATTTTTTGTTTTAAATAAAGGAGATGTGTGGAAATTTTTGTTCATGGGAGTTCAGTTAGCTTCAGGGACTATTCTGTAAATATTAAGGGACATTTGAAAACATGATGCTGGCAACAGTTAGCAGCAGAGAGAAAATGATAAAGAATGGGGAAGACCCTTGGTCTTCAAGTCTCTTTGTTCCTCTGAAGTCCTTAGCAATATCCTGCAGCTGCATCAGGGTTTTGTAGCAAATAGCAATTTCATCTGGGGTCAGCATTTACTAAGATTGTCCTCATCCACCAAAGCCCCCAGAGTGCACCCGGCTGTGCTCTCTTGTGTTTAGGATTTTCTTACATAAATGGAATGTCACAAAAGCAAGCTTGATTTCTGAGTACTGTGGCCCGTTCTTTAGGTGGTCTTTTTGAGTTTCTCAAATCCGAGCCTTACTTAGTGCATTTTTGAGAGAATGTGGGTTTCTAACTCATGACATTAGCCAATGGATTGTCTACGTTTCTGAAGCTCTTGTCTGGCCCCAGAGTTCATGTGATGTGTCTTTGCACATTTTAAAGCATTGTGCTTTTAAGATCTCTTGACAAAAAATTGATGAAGGATGCCAACCTTAAAAGAGAAAGGTAGACGAGGTCACAGCTGACAACCTCTTTCAAACCATGTTTCGCTAAGGAAAATGTTAAATTTTAATGGGTTCAGCTGTCATCACTTTAATTTGTGGGCCAAATAAGCGGTCAGCAGATGGCTCAGCCAAAGATGTGGTCAGACATGGGATTGATGAAAGGAGGTACAAGGTCCACAAAGGCCTAAATGAGCCTTTCTTGCAAATTTGCAGAGAGATGTAATCTCTGGTTAAATCCTTTCTGCCCCCATCAGGGGGCTGCTCCCCCCTGCAAAGGAGACGTGATTGCCCCAAATAACGGAAATCAAAGTCAGCATGGCGTGCCAGCGTGACCCAGATTTGTCAGGTGACATCTGACTGTAGGACAGAAACGATATTGTTGGTATTATGGGTCTACATAGGGCAGACTACTCTGGGCATGTCTGTGTACATCAAAAAAATGATCTCTGCCTCAGTGAGTTCACCGTCTGTGGCCAGAGCTTGGTGTGAGAGCCGGCGTGTGTGCGCGGACCTTTCCCATAGCACAGTGTCTGGAATTGAAGTCAAGGGAGAAAGGAAGCCTCTAAGTGGTGAAAGGGTGCAAAAGTACTGTTTCACTGGGGATGTTGCATGTATTTGCTGCTTTCTGTCAGGGCATATTTTTTAATGTGCATAATTTATCTGTAGAATTCTTTGCTAAAATCTGTTCAGACTAACAGCTTTTAAGTAGAAATTAAAATAAGATTTTTCATGTAAATAATTAATAGTTGTAATTAGCTATAAAAAGATATACATAAAACATGGTATAAATCTTGTACCTCAAGACCTAAGGTGACCAGTAAACAATTTGTAAGTAGGTTACTGTGTTGTGGTGGCATGTAGTATGTTTCTCCAGTGTTTTCCACATTCATTAATCCACCAAACCCGTGTTGGTTCATTAAGTAGAACAGGGTAAGACTGTTAGACCGGTGGCATTTCTCATTTTCCTTACTGTTCCCTTGATCTGGATTTTTGAAGGCCACTGCTTTTGAAATATTGTAGCATTTTATTGCAGAATAATACTACAGTATTTGCATATTGACTGGTTGAAGTATGATTTTCAATCTGATTATAGCTGTGGTGATACAGCTGAGATGGATTCAAATAACAACCTTTATTTGCTTTGTGTGTCTCATGCCCTACAGCTGTGGTTTAGATTTGTCATGAGTGTTTGCTGCATGGAGAGGGAAGGAAACGGCACTGTCTTACCTCTGAGAATAAGCAACCTTTCATACCGCTCCTTGTTATGAGAATTTCAATAGTCTCTGATGAAAGGTTCAGTCTTTTTAACATGCTTCCTTTCTTTGTGTTAACATTTCCTGCCTTTTCATCGGGCATGAAAGGTGCACAGAGTGCAAATGTGTGTCTGGAATATTTGTGTAATTCCCACTTTTTTTTTCCTCCAGTTGTGACTAGCCTCTGAGATAAACATAGGACAAACTCTGACAGCGCAACTTTTAACATCTGTGAAAGCCCAAGAACAGATTGCTTGTGGAAAAGACCTCCCCAGTTTGTCAAATGATGCCTCCTTGTTAAGCCTGAGGTCTTCCTCCGTGCCCCCTCCCCTCAGGTCAGTCTTGGAAGATGAAAGTCATAGTGTGTGTCATGCAGTTCATGCAGTGCAGGATGGGCTGTGCCGATGGATGATGGAGGATGCTGATGGCGTCAGGGAGGCAGAGATCCCTGTGGTCCATGCTCTTGGGACCTTCTGCCAGGTTCCTCCCCAGTGCCGATGGGCAACACATTTCTTACTCTTTTCCTAAGGGGAAGAGCAGTGTCTTGGGAATTTGGGGTGGGTTTTTTAAGACTTTACTTTGTTTTAGTATTTATCTCAATAAGCATTTGGCATATAGAATCATAGAATTACTTAGGTCAGGAAAGGCCCTTAAGATCATCAAGTCCAACCGTAAACCTAACTGCCAAATAAGCTTAACTAAGGCAATGGTTTATACAAGCCATTATTTAATGGCTTAAATAAGGCAATGGCTTAAGTAAGGCAATGGTCAGAGAGGTGTATGTCCTGCTTGGAGAGAGAGAATTTGGGATTGTGAGGGCCATTAGGGCTTGTGCCCACTTATTCTGTAGTTCAGGACCAAGCGTTACTCTGTCCTTCTGAGCTGGAGAGGTCCTGGCTGGGGCTGGAGGTGGCACCCAACAGCCGGGCACAGGGCCACAGGATCCCTGCCAGTGGCTTCTGCAACCATCTGGAGCAGCTGATGCCTCCTGGTCACCACAGTGTTTCCTGGGCAGCTGAGTTGTGCTTAGCTTCAGACAGAGGCACATGTGGGCTTGTTCTTCATCTCATCAACTACAGCATCACCTGTGTCATTCCAGGCTCCCTTTGGTGCAGTTGTTAGCTATTCACCCTCACCCTGCTGCCATCAGCATGGCTTTCTGTTTGGGGAGACTGGTTGGTGTATATGGTTTTTTGCGTGCTGGTAGTGACCTCCACAATGCTCCTCTCCATCCACCCCAGTGGGATCCTTGGTCTTCCTGGGGAATCAGGACATCCCTGATTGCTACCTCGTAGTGTTTCCTCACCACCTGTTGTAGGCAGTGCCCTTCGTGTGAACATACTGATTTGGAAAGCAGGAGGTGTCTAGGGTCACTGGACATGAGTGGCCTGTGGAAGTTGCAGAGGAGCAGGTGAGAAGTTCAGACACTTTCCAAAAGGCTTTTATTGCAAAGTGGAGGCTGTTTTTCTCAGTCTTTGTAAGGTTCCTCTTGCCATATTTTTTCACACTGGGAACAAGACAGAGGAGGCTGTTCCCTGCTCCTCTCTAGGCAATCTGATATTGATATTGGTTGTGAGAGTTTCAGAAGCATCTCCTCGAGGGGTGAAAAACCAAGACACACTTCTCCAGCCCACATCTGTTGAAGTCCAACCTGCAAGAGTCCTGTGTGACAGTAGGCAACAAATCCATCTCCCTTCAGGTGCAAGATTTACGCTACACTACCTAAGTTTTAAAAAAGCCCCTTCTTTCAGATTTTTACATTGACCTTCTTCATGAAATTATGTGTGCTGTGGGTTTCTGTCTGAACTGTGCAAGTACTTCAGTGCCGTGTCCAAGTGCCCAAACATCATGGGGTATGTTCAGCTCGCAGTGGGCATCACCCCCAGAGACCTTCTCTGAGGTGATGCCTTGCCCCCGCTCCTCGAGAGGGATTTGGAGTGCCAACCTGGGGAACAGCCTGTCCCCACCTCCTTGCTGAAGGGCCAGGTGCCAGCAGGGGAGGACATCAGGTGGATGGTGTCCCTGCATGCCTCTAGCCCCATCCCTCCTCTTCCTCTCTGCCTACTAAGAGGAGGGAGCAGCTCCAGGGGACAATTCGGAGTACTTGATTGAGATTCCCAGAGTAAAATTTGATTTATATTTGGTGGATGAGAAGTCTTATTAATAAGCCCAGCCTTTTGGGTGTAGGGGATCAGTACATGCTGGAAATATTTGTGAGGCCATGTGTAAGCCGTGTCTACAATGCCAGGTCTCCACCTGAGGCAGGAGCCTTAGGACATACCAATGTGCAGGGTAGGTGCTGGTGTCTCTCCTTGGTTTTGCAAGATATAGTATGAGGGGGAACTAGCAGTGCCCTTGCTCTTCTTCAGCAGGTGAGCAGATTAATTATCCAAGATAGGGCTGAAGATCTGTGTGTGTTTCCCTGAATGGCATTTACTCACATGTACACATGAATGTAGCTGCTCGTTTCCCTCAGGAGGCAGGGCCGTATGCATTGGGCTGAGGAGACCGAGTTATAAACTAGACTGAGGTGAAATGCTAGGAGCTCTTACACCATGCTTAGCAAAGCTATGATTGCCTCAAGTTAGCCAGAGTTATTTATTCCTCCTTATGTCTGGGTGAAGGATAGTTTTGTAAATAAAAAGGTATGACCTGACGGAGCTGACAGAGAAGAAGAGGGTCTGGCTGCCAACCCCAACTCTGGCTGTGACTGCTGCAACATGTCTCTTGCTGTCCAGCTCATCTTTCCTCTCTGCCATGGGTGGTCAGACACTGGCACCTAGTCCTTTTCCCCCTCCAACTCCTGGCCATCATATGGCTGTACATGAAATGCTCCAGCTGATGAAGACCACACAGCATAAGGGGCCTCACCCTTTACCTCTTTCCATACCCTCAGTGTCATTTCTGAGAGTGCAGTAAGATGATCAAAAGTTGGCAAAGAAGCAAAGCCCTAGTTCCCAGAGGGAAATCCATCAAGCAAGCTCCATTTCATGCACAGGCACATGTCTGGGAGCAAAAGCTGTTTTCCCCTCATCATCCTGCTGCATCACATCTTCAGGAAGTTCCTGACCTGCCCCAGCTTGGATGTGAAGGGATTTGCATATTGGTTGTCCACAGATACTGTATGTAGGATGCATGTATGGGAAGACCATGAAAGTTGATGGCCTGTCCATGTGCTGTTCACATCATATCAGGGAGGAGGGAAGGAAAAGGGAAAAGAGAGGGTGCACAACACTTGTTGATCAGAAGACTTAGAGAAATCTGGGATTATTCTTCTCTCTGTGACTGAGAGGTACTTTGTAGTCACAGTATTCAACATATCTGGTAGAATAGTCATAAATAAGTTAGCAAGGACACAGAAGGTAATTTTCCTGTGTACGTTGCCCATATTCCTACAGAGGAACACTTTGTGGCAGAGCTGGATCTGCCCGTGTGGGTCCTGCACTGAGGGAGCTCTTCCTGTGCTAAAATGAAAGCAATGAGTAGGTGATTGTCCTTTTTAACATCTAAAAACAGCAGCACGACCCTCTGTGGCCTCTCTTCGTGTCAGGCCCTGGGATGTGAGAAGTCATTCATCACGTCACAGGGCTTGGCAAGGTCTCTGCCATTTGCCTTCCACTCTTCCCACCGCTCCCCAGGACAATACAATAGATAGGAAAGAACAAGAAATATAGATAATATTTATCTTTCTGGCTAAACAAGATGTGGTTTCCAGGCCAAAATAACCTTCCAGTGTATCTCACAGGGGAAATGTGCTCCTAGAAAAAAACAACCCTCCTTCCAGAATTAGACACATTCATCTGGACACTGGATGAAATGATTATCAATACCAAGAACTACAGAGAGAAACAAAACAGTACAGCTGACCAAGGTGAAGATCCAGGTTCAGTGAAGCAGCCTTGTTTGTGGGGATACCAAGCATCAAAATTAAAGAGTCAGTACTAGAATGTGCTGGGAAAAAGAGTTCCTAGTACATTTGAAAGAAGGGATCTCTGGCTAAACTCCAGTATTAAACATTTTTGTAGAGCAGTTCTTCTGACTCTGGCCCAAATAAACTCTAGCCTTCAGAACCTTATTCTGGTTAGTACGAAGATAAAAAACCTTTGGCAAATATTTTTATGCTTTCCAATTATTGTAGTTGATTTACTGATGACTGCTACCCTGCCAGGTAGGTTTTCAAGCCGATAGTATTCTAGCATGAGACACAGGACTTCAGAATTGATTCAGCTGCAATTGCCATGTTTGTAGTGAATTCATTTAAAATCTGGTTTTGCAAAGGATGAAAACTGATAATGTATTTAAATAGAATTTGGTAAAATGTTTTAATGGAAAATGTGGGGAAGTGAAGCATTTGAAATATATTACTGGTATTTTCAAAACAAAGTTTTTATTTTTGTTTTGGAAAAGTATCTTAATTGTGAAACTGACTGTGAAAAAGAAAAGAAGAAGTTAGCTGCATAATCAGAAAATGAAATGAGACTTTTCTGCTTGAACAAAATTCTTTATCTAATTTTTTTGGGTTCATTGAAGATTTTCATATTGACCTAACTGATATTTTAATTTATTTTTTTGTGCTAAACCCCTCAGTACTTCTCCTTTTATGTTAACCCAAGCTGATCTCTTTTTCTTTCTTTTTCTTTTCATTTTGGTCACTGAACCAAAAATCGAACAGTTCTACTTCTGACAAGTTGACCATTTAATTTCCGGCCACTGAACAGATCTGATTCAGACAAGTAACCCTCACCACTCTCCTCACATTTGTTCCCAAAATAAATTACAGAATAATAATTTGCTCTTTAGTGCACTGAAGTGCAGTTGGTAGCAATACTGACATTTCCAAGGTAACAAACTCATGTTTTCTATAATGATACCTGCGGTTGCTATGTGGCTTGTGATGTATATGTTGACCACATTTTCCTTTACGTCTTGTCATTGTTCAGCTTTCTTTTCAGCAGAAGTCTTTTCCCTGATTCAGTGTTCAGTAAAAAAGGCTTAGAGGAGATCTGTTGCTTGGCTCCTTCTGGATATCTACAGTTAAAGGATATTTCTGCTTCCAAACTTGAAAGCCTTTTGTAGTGCATCTGTAGAATTTGGACTAATCTAATCAGACAAATAGGCCTTAGTGTCTTTAAAATTACCCTTTTTTTTTTTTTTTAAGAAATAATATTTACAGTGCTGTCCACCTCAAATAGAAATGAACTGTTCAGAGCAGATGTGGAAATTGGCTTTCAGATATGCGGGTTTATTTTGTTCAGGGAAATGATCCCCTATGTTCTTCTTTGCTTTGCTTTTTCCTTCAACATATAGTTAATGCAGAGTGAAAATTACAGAGTTATAGTGGAGCTGTGATGCTTGCAGAATTTACCTCAGCCAGAGGAGGTGAAAAGGTGTAGGTTTGGTCAGGGCTGGCAGCAACAGTCCCTCCCCAGCCTCAGGCAGCCCAGATTACTCCAGTGAGCATCTGTGGACCTTTTCACTCAAAGAGATGTAAGTTTTGTTTCATCAGTGGTAGCAGATGTTAGGGAGCTTTCATGCCATTCATCACGGAGGGAAAGCCAATGTGATGGCATCTGGCTGTTTTCTTAGTACAAATTGTTTTTTTAAACTCTCAACTGTCTTTGAGCAGAGGTGGTGGTGTATTACACACTGGCTACTCTTCTTTTGGGACCTTGCCCAAAACCCCAATGTCCAGCTACCCCCAAGCCTCTTTTTCCCAATTAGTGGGATTACAGTAGAGAGCCAATTCTCCTGCTATTTGCAATATTTTCCATTTGAGAAAACACATTAAAAATTAATTGCAGTACAATATTTCTTCTGACTGCACATCACTGCTAAGAAACACTACTCAGTGAATTGCACCTTAACTATTCATCTTTCCCTCCAGATTTACAAAGCCTGAACTTGTTGCAATTACCAAGTATTCTCTACATGCAAACAGTCAGAAACAGGAACATTTTTTTTCTAATTGGTGTATTTTCTCTAGAGCATGCAGATTTTTTACGAGGTGCAGAACTCATACAGACATTAGTAAGCATAACACCTCAAGTCTTTAGACTGGCCAAATCACTGAAAAGCAAAAATTGCATGTTCCGTCTGCCACCTTGGAGTGCTCCAGCTTTTAATGCTCCAGGGCAGAAGAGGACTGTGGTCACCATGAAAGAGGACCAGTAACAGCAAAGCCCACAGCTCCTCGATGCATCGTGTAATACGAGTGATAAGACAAGAGCTTTGGGCAGTAGGACAAGCTTTAACTCTATTTTCTTCTTGAAAATTTTACTAATTTACTCCTTGAGCTGAACGTTTGGATGGCATTTTCCCCTCTTAAGGCAGTGCTGTGTTGTGGCAAGCCTGACCCCAGCGTCCAGGTGCAGAAGGGTGAGGCAGAAGGGATGGTCAACCATGAGGGAGCAGTCAGATTTTCAGATTCTTCCCTTCTTCTATCTTTTTTTTTGAAGAGCTGAGCTCTTTGAGAATATAGCTGGATTGACAGCTTCCGTCTAGGATCTCTCCCCCAAAACTGCTAGACAGATGTATCAGTAGAAAAAAAAATGCCTCGGTCAGACAATCTGGATGATGTTCCAGCTGTGTGCCAGTTCAGTTCTCATCTCTTCTGCTGAATTTAACGTGTGTTTATTATGTTTTGCATGCAGAGCAGTTGTAATGAATTTGAATTAGAGGGGAATAATCTTTTTGCTTTTTTTTTAATGTCAAGAGCACTGTGCTCTGGTATAAAGAGAGATCAATGCCTCTGTAATTAGCTAGACCAGCATTTGATTTGACCAGCCTTTTTGGTTTTTGGTTTTACTTGCTGGCACCTTGGAGAGGTATTTACCATTAAGGCAAACCAGGAATGAATGATAGTAACACATCACATTTCCTCTATTCCTCTTGAACAATTTAGAAATGTTTAAGTATAATGAAAGCATAATAATAAATTTATTTTAGTGATACACTTAAGAGCATATTCCATGATGTCCTTTGTTACATACCTGTCTGTTTTGTTGCTTCTTGAGGTTTTCTGTTGCAGGCAATCAGATTGCTGCTGGGATAAATAGTTATACGTGTTGGGTGGCTAATCATTTAATGTGCTCTTCAGAATCAGAAGAGGTGCAACAAGGAAATATGTGTGAGTGGGGTGGCAGAGAACTTAATACATATATTTCAGGATCCTGGGTATTTAGCAGCTATTTATTATGCTTAATGTCTGTGTCATGGCAGGCCTAATGTAATTCCTATCATATGCCAAAAGATAGTCCAACTGTCTGATGTCTTGAAATATCCCTTTAATATCTCCCAGGAAGACTGCGTTTCTGTGGCTTAGACTTGGCTTAGGTTTTGTATTGGCAGAAGCACCTTTTATGGGATACTAGCTGGTAATATATTGTGCAGGAATTAGGAATTACTGGGAGATCTCCCAGTTCTGCTTAAAGAAAAAAAAAAAAGACCCTTGTGACATGCTTAAATATAAATTTACTTATATGTCCCCAAAGGCTCAGGCTCATTTTTACTTTCCAAGAACACAAAGCTGTGGAAGGATGCAAACATAATTTAAGTTTTTGTGACTCGTTCACTGTAGGAATACCTTTTGTTGAATTTGTAGCCTGCAAAATCCTGTGTTATTTTAAAAGCTACAAACTGGAACATTTCCCTATGAGAAATGGAGGAAGAAAGAAACGTTTCTCAAACTTAAAGCAGGATTTTTACATATTAACTACAAATATGTTGCAACTGTATAATTTTCTTTTAAATAAAATAAAGCTGCTTGCTGTCTCTGCAGAAATGAGTTGGGGAAAGGGATTTATCCAGGGTAATTCAGTCAGATGAATGGAGAGATATGTCCATCACCAGTAACATGACGGTTATTCCTTCTAAATATAAACTGATAATATTATATATTAGAGGCTTGATTATACCGTTAAGAAGATTAGTACATTTAAAGAGAAAATAAAGGCTTATGTGCCTGAAATGTGAAACTAAAAGGAGAAGGCTTTAAATATGGCAGAATCACAACATTTAGTACTTCTGAACAAGGTATTTTCCCCGTGAAAATTCCAGTAAGGAATAATTGCTGCATGCTGCCTCTGGGAATGGGTGGGATGCCTTAAATCTAATCTCTTTCAAAGTGGTAATTTAAACATATGCAGGTGTTAATCTTTGCATATTTGGGTGTGTTTATTGGAGTAGGCATAATGATTGCATGCAATCATGTCCACAAGGGCAGTTTTCTGTCTCATTCGGTTTTTTTAAGTGTTTGGGCTGTCTTCTTAATTGCAGAAACTGTGGCATATCTAAAAAATGTGACAGAAGGGAAGAAGTGGTTGATGATGCCTCTGTGATATTTCTGTGAATCAGATCTATGAATTTAAAATATTTAACACATATTGAAGATTTCAGTGTCTTTTAATGTTGTGCTTGACTTACACAGTACTGTCTCTAAGGACATAGTAGCTGAAGCTTTTGATGGTATTGAATTTATGACATTGAATTTAAGACTTTTGTGCTCATGTCATGAAGCTTGTTAGGTAGTGTTTAACATGTCTCCTTTTTCTTTTTTTTTTTTTTTTTAAATTCTTGTTCTTTATAACCTAATAGTTCTTCTCAGAGAAAGATTTATATCGAGGATGGGGGAAGACTTGATCCTTTAACAGTTATCTTCCTGATAGATACCACTGCTTGATTTCCTTTTATGTGCCTCTCAAATTAGATATTCTGCACCTTAATCACACCAACGTCTTACTTACTTTATCTTTTAAGAGTAAAAGCATTATGATTATAAATTAACTTAGAAATATTAGAAGATCTTCTGCCTCGGGGCTTGTCTTTGTTTCTGACTCAAGTGTCAAGTTCTGTCAAGTCCTGTCCAGAGGAAAAAGCTCCTTAAATGAATCCAGTGTGAATTGGCTGGTCTGTCCTGAGGCAGAGCTGGTATTAACCCACAGCCCTGCTCCCCCGATGTGCTGGACACATGCTGGCTCCATGAGAGCCTGTGGCCATGCCAGGGTGCAGGGTACCACGCAGGCACTGAAAGTGCTGTGCAGGTCAAAATTAAATGCTTGCACTTCAGAAGGCAAATCAAAGAGATACAGACAGCCAGGTATGTTGAGTGCTGGCTTTTCCACCCATTGGTTCCTCAGGACACCATGAGGAGGGATGTCAGCCCCTGAGCCTGTCTGGATGCAGGTAGCATGTCTGCCTGCCAGGTGGCAGGTAGCATGTCCACAGTACTTGCTCTGGAAGGGGAGGTCGGGTCTGACCTGGACTGAGATGCTCTGGATTTGCTTCCCTGCTTCCTCAATGAGCTGGCTGGTGCCAGGGGGAAGGTCTGCCCAGCCTCTCCTGTCCCAGGGGACAGGATGGGGACACAGCCTCTCCTGTACCTCCTTCGGGGCTGGAAGCTCAATGTGCAACTTGGTCCTTCCTGGGGCTGTATTTGATTTTTGCACTGCCTCCTTAAATTCTTTAAACCTATGTTTTCTAAAATAATAATAAAAAAGAACTTTGCTAGCTTGTACATATCTACAAGAGCTGCCGTCCTTTAGACACCTGAATTTCCCTTTGCTCATATTATTAGGACAACTGCATAATAATATGTGTAATATTAAAATGTCCCTGTATGTATTTATTGCTTTTGCTGCTTTGGTGCTATTTTCATTGGCATAGCTAAATGTTGTAGACCAATACGCTAAATAAATGTTCTTCACCATGCTGTGGTGTGGTTGCCTTTTCTGTACACTTAGGCTTGCAAATAAACGTATCTGTCCCTGAAGCAAATTTGTCTGATCAGGGTCTTTCACAGAATCACAGAATGTTGGGGATTGGAAGTGATATCGAAAGATCATCTTGTCCAACTCCCCTGCCAGAGGAGCATCTCCTACAGTAGGTCACACAGGAAGACATCCAGGCAGGTTTTGAATGTTTCCAGAGAAGGAGACTCCACAGCCTCTCTGGGCAGCCTGTCCCAGTGGCCTGTCACTCTCACAATGAAAAAGTTTTTCCTTATGTTTACATGGAACCTCCTGTGCTCCAGCTTGCACCCATTGCCCCTTGTCCTACTGTTGGACATCAGTGAGAAGAGCCTGGCTCCATCTTCCTGACATTCACCCTTTACATATTTATAGACATGAATGAGGTCACCCCTCAGCTTCCTCTTCTCCAAGCTAAAGAGACCCAGCTCCCTCAGCCTTTCCTCATAAGGGAGATGCTCCACTCCCTTGATCATCTTGGTGGCTCTGTGCTGGACAAGCAGGAACAAGCAGTTCCCTGTCCTTCTTGAACTGTGGGGCCCAGAACTGGACACAATATTCCAGATGTGGCCTCACCAGGGCAGAGTAGAGGGGGAGGAGAACTTCTTTTGACCTACTAACCGCATCCCTTCTAATACACCCCAGGATGACATTGGCCTTCTTGGCCATGAGGACACACTGCTGGCTCATGGTCATCCTGCTGTCCACCAGGACTCCCAGGTCCATTCCCCCTACACTGCTCTCCAACAGGTCTGTCCCCAACCTACACTGCACTGGTACATGGGGTTGTTCTTTCCCAGATGCAAGACTCTACACTTGCCCTTGTTGTATTTCATTAAATTTTTCCCTGCCTAACTCTCCAGCCTGTCCAGGTCTCGCTGGATGGCAGCACAGCATTCTGGTGTGTCAGCCACTCCTCCCAGCTTTGTATCATCAGCAAACTTGCTGACAGTGCACTCTGTTCCTTCATCCAGGTCGTTGATGAATATATGGAATAGTACTGGTCCCAGTACTGACCCCTGAGGGACTCCACTAGACACAGACCTCCAACCAGACCCTTCCCCATTGACCACAACTCTTTGACTTCTTCCTTTCAACCAGTTCACAATCCACCTTGATACCCGATCATCCAGACAAGACACTCTTAGTATGCTGGCTGCCCCCCTCCCTTTTGAATGTGTCGGTTAACTTCAATCAGACATGACATAGGCATACAGGTCTCAGAGGTGGTAGATACCTGAAAGCGTGATGGAAATTGCAAGCTAACAGAGGGAAAAGACCCAGGGTAATGCCTTCACCAAAACTGAAGACAGTTGGGTGAGCTCAGCTATTTATCAGCGTCAGGGAAACTCATGCAGAGGGGGACCCTGCACATGCCCCAGGCACAGAAATGCCTGAGTGAGACTCTGCTATGCCCTACAGGCACTGGGGTTTCTAGTGATGAGGCACTCATCTCCACTGAACACAGATTTTATTTCCTCACTGAAAATAAAAGGTGTTCTACTGCAGTGTCTCCTGTGGATCCAGCCACAGGGCATTGGGCATCAGGGCCTGGCTGTCCTGAGGGATGGTTCCTGTTTAGGATGGCCTGGGGGCTGCTGAGCCATGTGACCCTGACCTGGCTGAGCAGACGTTGGCAGTGATGGAGAGAGAGGCCCCTCCATTGGGATGGGCACGGATGCAGGACAGTGGGGGTCCGTGGGGGGACAGGGGTGCCCCAGCACCCTTGCAGCAAAGCCCTCAGGAGCAGCAGTGGGTTTTAGGTTTCTAGTCATATCTGGGAGATAATTTGTTGTCCTGTAAAGGGCAGCCTCTGCGGCTGCGAAGAAGGGGCGTAGTGATCCCAGCGGGAATGAAGTCTCAGAAGAAATAGGATGAAGGCAATAACACAAACCCTCCAGAGACCTGTGGGACTGAACTGCAGTGGTGTAAGATGGGTGGAAGGTGGCTGAGGACGCATGTTCACCCCCTTGCCTGAAGCCAGCCCTGGGGCAAAGCCCCTCCACCAGCCCCGGAGGAGCCAGGTCCAGGGCCAGGTACAGTGAGACAGAAGAATCTCAGATGTAAATAGGTTGTTTCTTTGGCTTTGTTGAGATTTTTATTGTTGTTAGGAAAATTATTCCTATTAGGTCTTAACTTTTGTGCTGTGCTTCATCGAAGTGCATTTAAATATTAGGTGATTTATTTCTATCTTTTCATTTGTCCTCCATGGGAATGACAAGGATTTTAATATAATACAGAAAATCCTTTGAGATCTTCAAATTAGAAAAGCTCTACTGAAAAAGGACTGAGAATCCTTTTTTAAAAAAAACACAAAATGATTTGTTTGTGGCTATAATTGATGATATGCTTATGAATCTCTTGAATTAAATAAAGTGAATCAGGTAAACAAAGTACTTTGTCTTGTTCATATGCATTCTTGCAAAGGCAAGAATAAAACACATCTGTAAAGTACTTAATTTGAATTAGTTTTGCCAACAACAAACACTTCTACTGGCAGTATTTAAATTTTGTGCATCATCCTAGGATCACTTTAATTTAATTTTTGTATTAAATTATGAAATTTACATTTGGGTAGAAATGGGGTCATGACTCCAGTGGGTGAAATGTTATCAAAATGATCCTGATGAGTGGAGAATTTGGCTTTGAATGGAGTTGTTATGATATCAAGCAATGCCTAACGCAATTGTGACAGAGTATTTTTAGGCAAAAGCAGTGATACCACAGAAGCACGCTGGCTTAGGTAATACTTAATACTTGAAGTCCAACACTGATCAAGACACCACTTTCTAATTTCTCTTCCTGCAATCTGCCTGCCCTCTGCCAACCACTGGTGTGTGATTAATTGACTGACATGAAGTCTGTTATTTACATTGCAGATATATTGTAAGTAGACTCCAGGTGAAGCTCACAGCATGCTGCATATTTACCGCCATATGTTCAGGAGGTTGTGAACAGAAAAAAGTAAGTCTAAAGCCAGAGGAGGTATTAGAGGACACAATAGAAAAGCTAATTATAAAAGCCTTCAAAAGCAGTCCCTGCTTCACCGTTTGATGTCCCAACATGTAATTACAGAGAACTAGGAAATAAGGGAAGATAATAAAAGGAAGATAATAAAGGCAAGATACAAAAAACAGGGCATGCTAGTTTGTGAGAGAAGAAAAGAGAGCTCCCAAGCCAAGAAGGAGAAATCCTTTAGCTGTTGGAAACAAGGAAGGGCTGTGGGAGGGGGATGGAGGGAACAGGTATTCTGGACAGTGTAGACAGGGGAGGTGTGAGCTAAGGAAGAACGGGAGAACTTTGTCAGTGCCTTTTTTTCTGGTGCAAACTGGTGTTTCACACTCTGGAGAGGGCTTTGCACCAGGTGGGATGGCCAGAAAGGGAGCACTGAAGCTGGCAGCTGTATCATCCCTATTGGCAAGTAATAATTTGTTCCCTTTAAGCAAGGACGGCACAGGATGAAATCACCCCACAGGATGCCACCCTTATTTAAAGCCCATGATGTGCTGCCTGTGCGAGTAGAAAATCTTGCTTTGCATCCATTACTCTAGCCCATGCTAATGTATATATTTTCCTTGCTATTTATGTAACTTCTGAGTTAGGCTTCCTCTATGAGGATCATAGTGTGTCTCCTGTTGTTTTGTAGAGTGGCTGGTAAGAGTCGTTTAGTGAGGGTTATAATTTTCAATAAAATAGAAGAAAATATGTAAAGCTTAGCTTCAAATCTACATGTATACTAAATTAATATTTCTTAGAAAAATAAAGGTCCCCTGTGATTCTGCTAGCTACACTTCCAGTAGGGAGTTGGGGGTCAGGATACTCTTGGACAAATGAAGCAGCCTCTGGCTGGCTGCTGCCGGAAGGTGCAGGCAATGCGGGGGGCTGGAAATGATAGCTCTAATTTTGCTCCAGGTCTGGAGGGAGGATGTCTTCACTCGTGCCTCAAAGGGCCTTCCTCAACACACAGCTCAATTATTTGGACAGTAAGCTGATTAGAGGATTTGAAACCAATCATCCAAAAATGGTTGATGCCAGCCTCCAACTGACACATCAACTTATTCTCAATGAGTGCAAAGACGAGATACATTTCAAATTATGATTTTGTAGAAGTGTTTAAAAAGGCCCTCAGAAGGTGTTTCATAGTGAATGGGGTGAGCAGTCAGCAAATGCCTCTTTAATATAGCTCTGTGTCTGTTCTAGCTGATGCTGGAGGCTTACATGGTGCCAAGCGCTGCTGATGTGCTGCACCTCCTTGTGCATCATCCCATTGTACAGTTGGGTTTGAGGGGCTCAGGGGTCCCCTGGGCTCCGTCTGCTTGGGAGGCAAGAAATGTTGGCACTCAGGAAGAGAAAGTAGGAAAATGTAATTATGTTGGTTCAATGAGAGAACAACTTGGAAAAGGTACCAAAAAGATCAAACACTTAGAGTATCTACTTGTCTACTCCTCACTTTCCTTTAAAGAAACCCCCAAACTTTCCAAGTGAAAAATCTCCAATTCCCTCTTCAAAATTTAATTATTTGCGAAATTTCAGTTTCCTAGCAGATTTCCAGACTGACTTTGCATCAACGGGTTGCACAGTGATTTACACTGTGGATTTACTGGAGCAAACACAGCCAATAAGGTTTACATGTGAATAGAAATCCACAGAACCTAAAATGTAAAAATTCCAGAAATTTTTTTCATAGTAAGTTGCTATGAATTGTTACTGGACAGAGAGCTCTTTTGCTCAGCGCTTGTATGGTGCTGAACACTTACACATGTAGTTATCCATTTCTGCTCTAACCTTGTATAAAGCTGTGAATCACTTTCCTTCTCTGTTCTTGCAGGGACTGCTCTCAGTTTCCAAGACTTGAAGTGCATGGTGATGTGCACTGGCTCCGATTTTAAATGCCCATTGCATGTGCTGCTGATGTATTCAAAGGTTGCCAGCACACCTAAGTGGAGATAAGGTTAATGGGAATTCTGGTGCTCAAAATCTTTGCAAAATTCAGATTTTAGATATTTCTAGATGGACACTCAAAAACTTAGGGCCCTGACATTAGCAAACAGTTTATGAAATGTAGTCTCTGATTTCTCCTGCCTTTGCATACAGTGCGCACTAAGGTGTTTGCAACAGACATCTGCTCTTCTTGTACAAAAGCACTTTCAACTGCTGTTGTATAGTGGTCTGATAATGATTACTGAGTGCATGCTGAACTCAGCTTCCATAAGACATATTGTCTTCTGTGAAGACAATATTTCTCCATTCACCTCAGTAAGATTTTCCAATGTCTCAGTTATTTCATAATCATATTATTACAAGTCTGTGGAGTCCATTTTATAATGTCAAGTTTAGCACAGAAATTCAGGTGCCTTATAAATATTACAAAGTCAAATGGAAGAAAACTATAACATAAGTCTGTAGAGACTCTGGTATAAATACAAAATGAACACAGTGCACAATATACCATCATAGAATCATAGAATGGTTTGGGTTGGAAGGGACCTGAAAGATCATCTAGTTCCAGCCCCCCTGCCATCAGCAGGGACACCTTCCACTAGACCAAGTTGCTCAAAGCCTCATCCTGCCTGGCCTTGAGCGCTTCCAGGGAGGGGGCATCCATAGCTTCTCTGGGCAACCTGTTCCAGTGTCATTTAAAGGTTGAAGATATTAAGCCAAAATCAATGGACATTGAGACAAACTCAACATAGCAAGACATGCTACATTGCTCACTCCTGTACCCAGGAATTGTACCTTCTACAGGAGAACCTTATTGTAAAGACTAATTTAAATATATTCATAATAACTTTATTTCATTATATAGGTCTCCATGCTTTTCTTCCAACTGCATTGCAATCTGCAAGGCACCTCATAATCTACCTGGTAGGATGGATGTGATGTGACCTAAAACTTAGTGAACAAGGAAACAAGAATCTCAAGGTGTAAAAAAGTAACACAAGTCTTCTGCTGTTGTGCTGGGGGCTTCCTCTTCTTCCTTGGATTGTGGGTTGAGGAAAAGGGATTTAATTCACACAGAGGACTTCTAGGGGATCCTGGCATCCTGCTGGTGGGTGAAGTACCAGCAATGTTTGATACAGCAGGAGCTGTAAATTTGGGAGTCCCCAGGGAGTTTTATTTTCTTTATATCCACATATAGGCAGGAACTTTCTATTTACAGGAAAAAAAGGGTTTTTTTGAGTTCTCTTCTCAGAAAGCTCCCCTGCTGCTTTCAGTTCTTCCTCCCATCTGAGGGAGGAGAAAAGAAGATTAATAATATGTGAATTTCTCATAGAATTTCCTTAAATGCTACTGTCCTACAACAGGATGAAAGTCAGAAGATTACTTACTTTTGCATCAGAATAAAACCTCTGGTCCAGAGAAGCGTGAATGTACAGCTGAGACGTGCATGGGTCTAGCCTTTTCCAGGCACCCTCTTGCAACACAGGGTACATTCCCATACCTTCTCTTTCTTTTATTCGCTTCCCAGTCTTCTTGATGATGCAAGGGTTTTTTATTATATATAGTACCTTCATAATTTTATATTTTATCCTTTTTGGGAGGGGAAATTATTTACAAGGCACAGCATAAATTTGTGATTTTTCCCCAGAAATTAGAATACAATTTTATTTGTTAATAACAACAACAACAAAAGAGTTTTATCTGCTTCTGTTCACAGTATCATTATTATGTTTAAAGGATAGTCCATGTTTGCCTGGATAGTTTCATGTAAGATAATTGTAACTGTGTAGGATAGTGAGTTCTTAAGTGGTTATGTCAAGAAACTACTGATTAAAACAAAGGGTTGTCCATTACCAAAAGAAAGAAAAATTGGAAACAACTCTACAAACAGCTCCCTTCTCCCAGTAGTTCACTGTGGGGAACTGAGGAGCTCAGCTTTGTGTCTTTAGCTGGGATTAGTCCTCCTCTGATGAGGAGCAAGCTGTGACTACGGCTTTCTCTGCAGCGGGAGACATGATGTCTTGTGCCATGTAGGTACTCTGGTGCATACTAACGTGGCTGCAACAGCCTTCCTCTCCCTGGGGAACAAAGGGGACCGCTTGCCTTTCTCACATCTCTCATTTTTCAGAGGATTTATGGAAGCATAGTAGTTTTCAGATGTCTACCTTTTTTGTTGTGTTTAGTTGAAATCAGCTAGTGGAATCAACAGTTAGTGAGAGAAGTGCTGGGGAGACACAACTGTGGTTCTGTTATGTTGTTTTTTATATGGAAGTGAGACTTACCCAATATGAAATTGGGGAGCTTGGAGCACCTCTCCTGTGAAGAAAAGCTGAGAGAGTTGGGCTGTTCAGCCTGGAGAAGAGAAGGCTCCAGGGAGACCTTATAGCTGCCTTGCAGTACCTGAAGCGGCTCCAGGAAGGCTGGGGAGGGACTTTTTATAAGGGCAGGAAGTGATAGAGCTAGGGGTAATGGCTTTAAACTGGAAGAGGGTAGATTTAGATTCGATATTAGAAAGAAATTCTTTCCTGTGAGGGTGGTCAGACACTGGAACAGGTTGCCCAGGGAAGCTGTGGATGCCCCCTCCCTGGAAGCATTCAAGGCCAGGTTGGATTAGGCTTTGAGCAACCTGGGCTGGTAGAAGGTGTCCCTGCTGATGGCAGGGGGGTTGGAACTAGATGATCTTTAAGGTTCCTTCCAACCCAAACCATTCTATGATTCTGTGAAATATTCCTTGCTTGTCTGCCTTCTCTTAAATGGGAGGAAGCAGGAGTCGAAAAAACTCATGTTCAGATTTAAAAGGAAGCTACAAGAGCAGGTGAATAAAATAACAGATTCCAAATGTGAATATGGTCTGATGGGACATACAGACAGCTAAGGTGGGACAAGGAAGAGGAAGAAAAATGTGTGATCTACAAGTCACCTTGAAGCCAATAAATACATAGAGACCTTAAAGATCGTAATGAAAATCTGACATCCAAACTATAACTTCTTTATAGTTTTGCTTGTGCATCTCACAGAAGGACACTGATGTATTTTGCCTATCTTGCTAAATATTTAGTTGTCTGGTGAGATTAAGTGGAAGAGCAAGGTCATTCTGTCAAAATTGCAGTGAAAATTTGCCAGTTCAGTTAGAAAATCTACCCTTCTTGTCCTTTACCATGATGACTTATGTTAATGAAAAAAATAATAATTTACTCAGCTGTCAAATGGCTCTGGGCAAGTGACTGAGTAGAGTTTTACAAGCCCATGTGAAGAGAACTGAAGAGTAACAGCTTTTTCCTATAAGAAGCAAGACTATGATCATCAGGGCAAAAAAAAAAAAAAAAAGAAAGAGAGAGCAGGGGAGAAAAAGAGGGTGAGAACTTGGCCATACTTAGTGGCTGTATATATTTAAATGTGTTCTCTGAGGTGCCTGTAGTGTGATGCATGTATTTAGTAATAAAAACGTGGTTACAATAATTGTCCTTCATAGAATACTGGCTGAGCTACCTGGTATTTTAAAATTTATTGAGGCCATTTTTAGATGCTTTTTCACATTTTGGAAAACCCTTTTCTGAGCACTTTTACCAGAGTGCAAATAATTCCACAGCCATTTGAAATATTATTTCAGTCTGAAACTTTTAAAGTGCATTTTAGTTTCAGCATTAACTTGTCTGATTTTTAAAGGCATTTCATCCTTAGAAGTAGCTAAACTGGTAAGCCAGTTAACTGCAGGTGGTTACATTTGCTAATCAGATGGATAATTATTATACATTGGTAAAAGAAAGACAGCTGCAATTGCTATAGAAGATTGTTAGGAGTTTTTTAGCATAACAATGAACTGCAGCACCTGCCCTTCCAATATTACAATCACACTACTGGTATTATTTCCTTGACCCCCCATAGCACAGAAGGATCTACACAGTGCTCTAGCTGTAGCTAGAAGACACTTTAATTTCAAATACCTCTTTGAGTTTGCTGGTAACTTTCCAACAACCTTATCTTTTTGATCAATGTTTATTAAAGGTTTGCTTTCATTAAAATGGTGCACAGATATTTGGCAGACTTATGTATGGCTATTTTATAATTACTGGTTGATTTTAAAAAGATTTTAGCTTGCTGAAAGAAAATCAGGTTTCAAATCAGTATTTTAAACTTGTGCAGTTTTCATCTCGGTTCTGCACATGTGTAACTCATAGGCTGCCTGTTGGGACCTGCAGGTCCTTTTACGATTAGACCTGTGATAAGTTTGAAGGAATTTGGTTTGCCAGCAAGATGCTTAATTATGTGTAAATCACTAGAATGGCATAAATATGTCTTTATTTTGCTATATATGTGGTATTTATTTCTACATATGTGCACATCAGTCACTTCCCATTCTCCCTTAATTTAATTTCTGCCCATCTCTGCCTTAGGATATCCTGTAGCTACAGCAATCTGGCCAAGAAAGGCTGCTTGTGTCACCCCTTACACATGGCAGGTGTAAAGCAATACCCATCAATGCAAATTGGTGGGGATTTGTTTATTAGTGAAAGCTGTGCTTTCTTTGCCAGTTGGATCTACTTCCACTGGCTGTTTACCATTCTTTAGGTCAACTTGGGGAAAGCATTCTGAACTGCTGTGATGTTTACCTATGCCAAAAGGTAAGAAGCCTTTAAAATATCTTAATTTATCTCTCTGTATCTCTGTACTTCTCCATCTCTACTGCTTATCAGTAGTGTGTTCTGTAGCAATATGATTTCTTATTAATGATTGTTGGTTTGGTGAGTGAATCCTGATGCTCACAAAGAACTATCTGCTGCTCCTCACTTAAATGTAAAACCACTGGTCTGGGAGAAGCATATGAGAGGGTCTGAGACCCTCCTTTGTCCTTGCAGCTTTCCCACATTGGCATTTCCTACATTTGCTGTTTTACCTTTACAACCACAGTTCCCATCTTTATTATCTGTAGCTTTTCAGTAACAGTTTGCAAATGGATGGACTGCTGTCTCAAATGCACTGAGATTTTAGCAGCTAAAATTCCTCTGAGATCCTGAGCCACTGAAGAGGTTTTAACCACTCCTTGCCCCTCTCTTTCTGCCTTTGTGTTTCTGCCTGGGGAGGCACAAGATTGCTGCTCACAATGGCAAATTGATTAGGGATCTTTGTCTCATCACACTTAATTTTTAAAACATTTGGCTTTTATCATCTTTAAAGGTTTGGTGGATTTTTTGCCATCCTTAAATCTGAATAGGGTATTAGATAGATCGTGCACTTTCTTAACTATCTGAATCTTTTTCTCAAATTCCTATCAGTTCCAATCAAATCCTGTTTTCCAACATTACAAGAGGGCAAGTTATCTCCCCAGCATTGCCAGCAACATACATAGCCAATTAGGGGTTCACTTTCCAGCTTTTTTCCTATGTCCATTGAAACAATAGTGATTTCTGAGCCAGCAACCTTTGTTCTTTCATTTGTAATCTGTATTATGTACTGGATATTTGCTTTATCTGATATTGTTCTTCAAGTCTAAGTTCGCCTGTGTAGGTTCAAGTGTAGTTTCATAATAATTTGGTTTTTGACTCCATATTTATGCTCTGGCAAGCTCTGGAGCAGAAGTTTTTTCAGGCCCTCTGTAATGTAGAATCACTGTTTTCTTTTCCTCTTCTCTTGCTGCTGGACTGTGTCTGGCCAACTCAGACTGGTGGCCTCGAGAAAGGACTTGCATGTGGGCATTGTACTGCATGTGGACGTGAATATTATTGTCCAGGGGAAGATGTACCTAAGAAACAGAATGAAATTAATATCTTAGGGTTATTTTTTCCTAACACAACAACTTCTGGGGATTCTGGAAACTTTGTTTATCTTCTCGTACATTATACATTATTTTGAACTGATCATCCAAGCAGGTCTGAGTTCACAGGTTTCCCCCTAAGGATTATGCTATCATTTATATGGGTTACCTAAAGCTTTCCATTCTGGGACAGCTATGTATCCAGTCAGGGAAGAAAAATGTGGTGGATGTTTGCTGTTAGAGAAATGCTTTGGTTGATTCAACTCAGCATCCAGGTGGCTGGTGTCCATGTGGTTTGTAATTCTTTAATCTCTTTCTCAAAGTGTTTGCTCATCTCTTCAGGTCTGTGTTAGAGTTTCTCTTTCTTGGCATATTCCAAGTTAGTCTGAGTTTTCCTACCCTCCTGTTTTTAGGAAAAGCTTAGTCTGTGCAGTTACATCAAGCTACTAATCAATTAATCAGTTCACCATTCTGACCTGAAAATGTGTTTCCCCCAGTCAGCCGTGGCTGGTTCAGTAAGAATCCCATCTATCTGCAAGGCATTCCCTGACTTTTCTTGAAAAAATTGAGAAGTTTCTAGACATTCTTTTATGACAGTTTTGGTTCATCATTTTGGTTTGGTTTTAAACTCTTTCTGAACTCCTGGTCGAAGGTCACTTTGATGTCATGTATCCCTCTGTGAGCATTTATGACTCATCTATAACTTGCACATTTTTAATGCAATGGTCATAACGCCTCTCTGTTGATAGTAGATCCTACTGAGATTACCTCCTTTTGGTATCATATGGATCGCTTACAGGAGAGAAAGAAATTGGTAACCCCTATTTTTTTTCTTTGATAAACTCCTCCTTATTCTAATGAAGTCTTGTTTCCTTGAGTGCAGGGGTACATGGGATGGTCTCTGAATTATTTCCTTGAGCACCATGAGGGAGTCTCTTTGGCCATCACACAGCCTTTCTTTCCATCAGCCAAATAAGTGTGTCGATCTCATGGCAGTGATCAGCACAGTTGTTCAGATCATGTCCCTGCATTTTCTTCCATGCCTTTTTGCTTAACTTCTCCACAGATTCCTTTCTGGTTTTCCTAAAAACACAACCCTTCACAAAGCAACGGCCAGCAATACAGTTTCACATGTGTATGTCTTAGACAATGATGCTCAGCATTGGGAATGAAGGACCTACTTTTGCTTTAACTGGCTCTCTAAAGGAGCCTGGCTGCTGCTTACAAGCATCTCACTAGAGGACAGAATTATTGCTATTTTTTTGGTTCACTTGCCAGAAATATTGTGAAATCAGCAAAGGGTAGTCTCTGGGGCAGAGGTGTTTGTGTGTGAAACTGTGGTTGGTTGAGGTCTCTGGGTGTGAGTATGGGTTAACAGGAACATAGAGTGGTGCGAGGACTGAAGTGGAGCTTCTGTATTTCATCTGCCACATGTGAGCATTTGTGGCAGATTTGGGTACTAGAAGGGAATGATGTTAAAGGATGATGCTTATTTTTCCTCAAAAATAAATGGAGAATAAAGGTTTGAGTTCTCTTCCTGATTTTGCTTTATTTTTGGAGGGAGGGGGTTTGGCTGCTTTTGGGGGAGGTTTTATTGAATTTGTTTTTCAGAACAGCTGATATAAGGGGCAGGCTGTGTCTTGGCTAATGACCTAAATGCACTGATTTTTATGCATTATAGCTTCAATGATAGGGTATTCCTGATAGATATGTTTCTCTTTTATTACCAGTAGTATTAGGCTTATAGTATGGTAATTTCAGTTTTGCTGTCTATAATGAAAATGCAGGGAAAACCATGTAGAATGATAGCTATATATTGAATTTATGCAAAGAGGTGGGCAGGAGTTCAGGTGTGGCAGAATCTGAACTCCAAACTGTCAGTGCAAGCGACCTGAAAATGCCATGTGTTCACAGTGTAGACTTTACATTGTTTGTTGTCATCTTACAATTTCCATGAAACAGGTTTGTAGTGTTGTGTTTTTGTAGTGTTTTTTCTATGAATTTTCACTTTATTCAGAAGTAATAAAACAGAGAATTTCAGAAATATATTTATAATCAGAGTAAGCATTATAATAATGGAATGAGCATCATATATGACTCAGTCTTCTAAAGAAGGTCTTAATGTCTTCAATTTCAACTTTAATGTGTTTTTAAACTCTGTATTTTAAAACTACTTATAAATGACTGTAACAGTTCTTATGTATTGTATTTAAAATTACCATTAGATCATCCTGAGTGCCATTATGTGTTACGTGCAGGCCCAGCCAACATGGCTTTATGAAAGGCAGGTCTTGCCTGACTAACCTGATCTCCTTCTATGACAGGGTGACACGCTTAGTGGATGAGGGCAAGGCCTGTAGATGTGGTGTACTTAGACTTTAGTAAAGCCTTTGACACCATTTCCCACAGCATTCTCCAGAGGAACTGGCTGCTCATGGCTTAGGTGGATGTACTCTTCACTGTGTAGAGAATTGGCTGTATGGCCAGGCACAGAGAGTTGTGGTCAACAGACTTAAATCCAATTGGTGGCCGGGCAACAGTGGTGTTCCCCAAGGATCAGTGTTGGGGCCAGTTCTGTTTAATATATTTATCAATGATCTGGACAAGGGGATTGAGTGCACACTCAGTAAGTTTGCAGATGACACCAAGTTGGGTGGGAGTGTTGATCTGCTTGAGGGTCGGAAAGCTCTACAGAGGGATTTGAATAGGCTGGATTGATGGGCTGAGGCCAATGGCA
>NW_010296927.1:13605-21792 GCF_000700745.2 Antrostomus carolinensis | reverse complement strand
GGGCTACAGGTGGAGCCCTGTAGCCTCCCCGCTGCTTTCCAGCCTCTTCCCCCTCTTCTCGTTTCTGTGTTTCGGCGAACCTGGGCAATCAAACCTGCCTCCTGGATTTCATTCCCACACCTGTCCCGCAGCCGTGGCAGGGGATGGCCTCAGAGGACCAGCCTGAGGGTGGGACAGAGCTAGGGGCGAGAAATTGGGCAGCGCAGGCTCCTACACACCCAAATCCCATTTGTTCCCCCTTCTGCAGGCTCTCCAGAATTTGTTTCTTGGAATCAAACCTACATGTTGGGTCTTTGCTCTGGCACCTGATAATCTGTCACTCCTCTTTTAGAGGGAAAACAAAACAAAGAAATCCCTGGTATGCTTTGCTGTATCAGAAGATGATGGGCAGTCAGCAAGCTCAGATGCTGGCTGGTGAGCTTTGGGCAGTGCTGACCTGCACCGTACCTCCCAGCTCTGCCTGCGAGCTGAAATGCAGCTGTACTTTCCTACATGTGCAACTGATTGCTGGTTTTACCCTTTTAATTAATTAAGCTGTCTTTCAGGAGGCACGCTCACCACTGAGCTCGGGTAGAGGGAGGTGAACCTGTCCTGGACAAGGATTTTAGGCTTTCAGTTATACTTACTCCACATGTTATTTAGTCACAAGTATTCTGTGGACTCAGTGGACCTATGCAGGGAGGTCTCCTGCCAAGCCAGAAATGTTACATTTGCAGTACAGTGAATGATGTATAATTTGCTGTCGATTTTTCCACTTGGGGTTCAGAGTTGTATCTAAATCTAACTAAAGCAGCTTTATCTTTATTTGGACTGACAAGACATACTGTACCTCAGAGGAACATCCACCACTGACCCACCTCACAAGGTCCTACTCTACACTAGCTGCCACTACCTTGGTCCGATCAGTGTCCATGTACCAAACTCAGCAACCAGGCTTGGTGGAGAGGAGGTGAGGAGATGCCCCCTCCCCATGTCCCGGAGCTGCCCCAGCACCTCTGCTGCAGCTCCCTCTTAGCACAGGGAGCAATGGAAGCAGCCCAAGTGCTGTGCAAGCCTGTATTCCTGCAGCACTCCCATTCATAAATCTCCTTCTTCCTTAAATATCCCCAAGGTAAATAAGCGTGACGACTAAGAAAACTGAGCCACAGGAATTCTGCAAACCTACACGCCAATAACTAACGTTCTAGCATGTTACAGTGTATATTCACGATTAGATCACACATAACACAAGGGACATTCATAATTCCAGCACACCTCTGCATATGGAAAGCTAAATTTTGCAGCCCTTAAAGTCACCACCGTGAGAGTCTTCTGCTCTGCTTCCTGCGCATTTCACTTGGTAAGCCAGGAAGACTGACTTCTCATTCATATTGTGGCTTTATTAAGGATACACTGAGGCTTTACACAGCCCTGGCACCCACTCTGAGGTCCCTTTACACTGCCAGAGCAGCATAACACAGCCAGCACAAGCGTAAATGAAAATCAGGCCCCAGAGGTCTTTTCTCCCTGTAGTGCAGACTTACAACTCCCATTACACATTTGCATTAAGGGCTGCAACCCTCCATAAAATACACTCACAAACTTAAAACACATTAGAGACTAGCTAGACTCAGCACATGGAGGGGGCTTCTGCCGAGAATATTTGTCCTCAAGTATGACATAATATAAATTTATAGGAAAGGAGGACTGCAAGGGACAACCAATTTCACAGAGACTGAAGTCTGAAGGAGTGGGAAAGGAGGGGTGTCTTCCAACAAAGGGGACCACAGCAAAAGTCTCTTCCGCCCCTTTCGGAAAGAGCATGATTTATTTATTAGCCTTAATAAACAGGCAGGAAAGAGAGCAGGATTACCTGAATCAGGCATTTCTGTATCTTCTGCAGGGTTTTGGTTCTCTTACTTTGCACCAGGTCTCATTTTTCATACAAGGGTAAAGCAACTTGTGATGCAACACCAAGTTATAACTGAAGGCTACATGGGAATATGTAGCAAACAATGGAGGATCTGGCCCATATTTAATAATACAACCAATAGATAGGACAGAGGAGAAAATAATAGAAAACAAATGTACAAATCTGCTATTAATAGGACCTGTCTTCAGGAACACACGCTTTAACTGGGGCTGCTTGGTTAGACTCCCAGCACTGGTCATCAGCCTCTCCCTCTGCAGATCCTAATGCAGACCTAGCACACGCAGTGCAGGAAGACCTGACCACCTGCCTGGGCACAGGGTATCGCTGCAGAGCACCACAGGGTGCAGGGGGATGGGTGGATGCCAAGCTGGTACAGCCATGGCCCACCCAGCCTGTCCACATGGCAGGTGGAGGCACACTTGGGTCTGTGCTGAAGAGCACCATAAATTTATCTGCTGCCTTGCAGAGCTTACTTGAAGCCAGTGGCTGAGCACAGGCTTGCAACCAAACAGCTTGGATGTGTGTGGAGTCGGAGTCAAGTATGCCAGCCTGCCCCAAAAATACAGACTTACAACAAGCAAAGCTGTACTTGTGCTGCTGCCTTTCTCTTATTTTCCTGCTCCGTCTCCCTCAGCTGTTACTCACTGTGTCACAAGTCAAGATCTGCTCCTCTAGGGAGGGCGTTTTATAAAACATGCTGGCATGGCTGTGAATGGTCCAAAGCCATTTCTGTTTTTGGTGGGAGTCACAAGTCAGTTTGCTGAGCACTGGCACACCAGTGAAATGGAGAATTTTGGCCTGCTGCAGGCTGACATCATTCATCCTTTCACCAAAAAAATAACTTCTCTGAAAGTTTCTCGGTGGCACAAGGTAAGTAATGAAACATAACCATGGTAACGACCAAGATGATGAATATAATGCATCAGAAACCTCTACAAAGATTTAAAGCAGTTTTGCACAGCTGTGGTTTAAAGTCAGAGCTAGGAGGTGCCACGCCTTCGTAGCCGTGTGAGGGACCAACTCTGCAGGCAGGCGAGCTGAGAGTCAGGCTCTCACATTCACAGAGCTGCAGGCACTGAGGCAAACTGGCTCCTTGCTTAAGGCTGAGACCAGCAACAGCATCCACCTGCTTACCTGGTACCTGTCCGAGTGATGGATGTCATCTGAGGAGTGGGGTGATGCTGTCGGAGAATCTCCTTCCCGCTTGATTGAGGCCGACAACAAAATTGACTGCAAAAGAGAAGAGAAATTCATGCTGTGAGCATTGTGTCTCTCTCTAAGCAATCCTCAAAGCCATGGGGAACGTCTGCCAGGCTGTGGGGCTGCACTGAGACAGACTGCCAGGTTGTGGGGCTGGCTCTGCTCTTCCCGCAGGACCCTGCCCCACGAGGGGACTGGGTTACAGTCCACCCTGGGTTACAGGGTCTAGCACAGTACAAATGCATCAGGCAACAAAGAGATGGTAATTTTGTCCCCAGGTCTGGTGGATGGGAGCAGAATCAGTCCCTGCTGGAAATGATGCGTGAGGACAACACCAGAAATTCACACAGTAAAGCGAAGGCATGCTGATGTGGAGCGGTGCTAACGTGCCCTTATCCACCCCTCTAAGTGCCACTAAATCTCTCAATAGCTTTGTAAACTGCACTAAAGATCTCAGCACCTTTGCAGTGCAACTACCTCTTCCTTCTGTAATGATGCTATTTATTTTAATAAGTAGCACAGCAAAAAAGGGCCTTTTAGAAGGTTAAAAAGATCAGTGATATTTGAGACCTAAGAAATCACTGATAAACTTTGAGTCAATAGTAGGTAAGTCTAAATTCTACACACAGCGAACTCAAGCAGGAAAATTACTGTGGGAGTTTGACAGCATTTAAAAAATGTACACTGAGTTGCAAGTGAAGTTTGAGGGAAAAATGCAATTTAAAATTCTAATTTAAAATATAAATTAGCTAAATGAGGCTAAATATAGCCAAATACCTTGTGAAAAAATGTACAGTGGAAATGCAGCTCTCCAGATGTTTGTTTCTCAGAATCAGCTGTAAAGATGTGACAATAAATGACTGCTCGGAGATGTGTATGTTTGCAAAGGGAAGTGTAGATATCATCTGAATTGGACAGGTCAAGTGTGGTGACAACATTATTAAAAAGCATAATACCTTGGAGAAAGGCAAGTATTCCAGAAACATTTGCCTCTGGGCTGAAATGAAACGTGAAAAAATGTGCATTTTTTGGGAAAGATATGAGCAAGTGGAAAAATGACTCAGCATACAAATTGGTTCAGTCACCAGGATGCGATTCCCCAGGCTTGGATGGCTCTCCTGATGAGAAAGGCATGGCATCATGGTCAGCGTGGGCACGGAGGGAGGGCATGCTCAGGGTGGAGGTGGGGGAGGCAGATTTGGGATGCTGGGTTCGACCCCACAAGCATGAGCTGCCAGCCTTGTCACAAGGGCAAAAGCTGCATCCCTGTCTGTGCTGCAGGTCTCTGCCATGGAACATGGCTCTACCAGCCCTGCAGAGATGTGACGTCCTGAAAGGAGCCATGGGGAATTACCTGCTGGCGTGCTCAGTTATCTCCCTGGGCACAGTCCCCCCTGCCAGTGCCAAGCGCTGTGCTGGCCTCATCTTGGGGCTGACACTCCTCAGCTCAGCCCGACGGGGATGCCAGGTGCTGGGAGGGCCAGCAGAAGCCACTGGGGCTGGGGTCATCTGGCAAGGGCTGCCCCAAGAGACTGGCCTCTGCTTCCCAGGAGAGAGACAGGCAGAGCAGGGGGTTCTCGTGCCTCATGTTGGTCAAACCCAGCCAGTGATTGGTTTTGGTGGGTGGCTCATTTATATCTGGATAAACCCTCTGATAACCATACGAAGCACTGTGCAGCCTCCAAGCTCCTGCTGTTGTTTAGTTTCTTTATTTTCTAAATGGAGAACGAGGACCATTTCTGAAGAAACAGGATTGCACATGGCCTACAAAATGGAGGGATGGAGGCTCAAAGTCCTCACGTGTGACTTGGAACAACAGCCCTGATTGCAGCAGTGCTAATGCCCTTTCCCTCCTCTAGTAAGCCAAGCACTCTGGAGTTGGGAGGGTTAAGTCCGTTTTATCCTCCAATGTGTTCTGGAGAAGGGGAAAAAATACCCATCTCCCCATTCCTTGGCGACAGACAGACAAACCCTCCCCGCCTCCAGCTCCCCCCTCAGCTTCTGGTAGCTCTAATCCAATATTATTATGTGAAAAATGGTTGGGCTAGCTATGGAGACAGTAAATTAAACGTTATGTATTAGTTTTTAGCGTGTGGTCCCAGGAAGAACGCCGGCCCCATTTATTCCACAAACCTCCTGAGCACCATGGCGATGACCTCTGGAAAAACGCAGGGCTAAACTAATCCCAAAGATGTCAATCTCGAGGCCTCTTCTACATACACTTGCAGTTTAGATTAATAAACTGTCTATTTTTAA
Organism: Antrostomus carolinensis; assembly: GCF_000700745.2. Classification (NCBI taxonomy): domain Eukaryota; kingdom Metazoa; phylum Chordata; class Aves; order Caprimulgiformes; family Caprimulgidae; genus Antrostomus; species Antrostomus carolinensis. Next base: position 16,424 of record NW_010296927.1, on the reverse strand, counting down.
ATTGTGTGCAAGCACTTCAATTCTAAATACCTCACCGGCATGTTAAACACAGCGTTAGAGATGCCAAGTCACACTTCCCCTTCACTCTTAGGAAACTTGACTTCATTTGTTTTTCTCATTTCCGTGCTCTGTGCCACACTTTGCCTTTCAGGCAGCCATGGGGGCAGGTGGGGATGCAGGCTCAGGGGCTAAGGGATTAGGAAAAGCACTTGCCATCAGGGTGACTTTCATTTCTGCATGAGGTCAGCCTCTCCACCATCCCAATTTTGGCCTCTTTTATCCAAAATCGTTTTGTTGGGGGTGTTTCCCAATGCCTAAGCAGCAAGGATGCCTGGCGACAGCATGCCAAGCTGAGGATTTGCTGCTCCCTGCACCCACATTATTTGCTCCCACCCAGGTACCGGCAGGTGGGGAAGGGGCAGCGATACGATCCCCATCCCACTCTCAGCCAGCATCTGGGAAGATGGCTGTGGAGGGAGAAGATAGCTTTACATACAGCCTCCCAACCCTTGTGCATGCCCATGCTGCAGGGCAGACTCAAATTCTGGCATCCCACCCCAAAAATGTGGTGCTGGATGCTCTGTGTTGCCATACAGCTTTGTGGAGATGCTCCTGACCTTGGGGACCACCTACTTTGGTATGGAGGGAACAAGTTTTGATGCTGAGATCTCCCTTTTCCCACCAGGGAAAGGCCACCAGCTATCTCATCCCTGCCTGGTTTCCAGTTCAGCCCAGCTCCCCTTCAGGTTGTGCCTGAGCAGGGCTGTTGGGGTGAGAGCACCCTCCTCCCTCCCTGGTCCCCCCTCCCCTGGCAAACTGTGGCTCCCAGCATCAAAGATGGAGCAAGGACCCCGTGTGAGTGGCCATGCAGCCTCATATTTCTCCCCCCCCTTTAAATCATCTCTCCGTTGGGTAAAGGCACTCTCTGCAGAGGTTATAAACCCTGAGAGGATCAGCCTGAGCATTACACCTGGGGCAAGCTAAATAAAAAAAGGTCACCAGCGCTTTTTAAACATGGACAAAAAAGCAGTAAAATGTGTTTGGAAAAAAAAATCTGGCATTAAATCATGACTTTTTGCCTGGCTTGCCTCATTAAAAGTGGCCTTTTGGAAGGTAAAATTATCATTGTAAGTGATAAGATCTTTAAGAAAATAATTCACGGCTTCTTCACCCTTTAATATGATAGCCGCCACCGGCTAATTTTTTTCTTAATGGCAACGAGGCCATCAATCTTGTCCGAGCCATGTACTCCCTCCTTCCTCCTGCCCCTCCTGCTGTGCCGGGCAGCCATGGCCCCGCTTGGGTTTCCTTCCCATCCCTTGGAGCCCAGCTGTGCCGTGGCAAGGGGAAGAGACATGTCTGGGTGTATGGCTTTACCCGTCTGTGTCCACGGATCCGGGCTCTCCCTGGGAAAGTGGCGCCACAGGAAGCAGAGGCCACGTAAGCCTTGCTCACACTATGAGGTTCACACCCTGGTAGCTCCTGACACCCTCCATGGACCATGCAATTCTACGGAGCTGGGTTGCAGCATCTGCAAATGTTTCAGCAGTCTCATTGCAATTAGGAACAACAAATAGTTTATGTATATTATAGTTTATGTATAGTTTATGTATATTATAGTTTATGTTTATTTATATACATAGAATCATAGAATCATAGAATGGTTTGGATTGGAAGGGACCTTAAAGATCATCTAGTTCCAATCCCCCTGCCATCACCAGGGACACCTTCCACTAGCCAGCTGCTGTGATCCCAGTCCATCGCTCCCCAGACCTGCTCCTCCCTGTTTGGGCAGAGGAGCCACGGGCAGCTCCAAGGTGATGCTGACAAGGGCACGCGTGCCAACATGCCTCTGGCTCCCAACCCACAGGTGCGGGCCCAGGGCAGCGTGAGAGGCGGGGAGAGGTGTCAGGGTGCAGCCGCTGGCCCGAGGAAATGGATGGAAATTGCCGGCACACACCGCCCCCAGCCCTAAGCGCTGCCTCTCGCCGGCAGCCGGGGCAGGTGACAGCGCTGGGAGAGCTCAGCCAGCGCCGCTGACATTCTGCTGCCTCTCAAGGCCAGTCATTTGCGAGTATTAAAGCGCTGGACTCCTGCTTTCTGATAGCCCTGGAAAAACACAGGGAGTCTATTTTTCTTAAACAATCCATCACTGCTGCTGTCAGCAGAACAAATACCCTAACCCCACTTTTTATGTATCTATATGGCCTTTTAAAATCTTTTTTTTATTATTATTTTATTTTGGCACAAAGTGTTCCGTGCTTGATGCATTCAGCTTTAACTCTGCCTTCTAAATAGGTACTTATCACTTAACATGGAGGCGATGGCTTGACATGTTTTCTGTCTCCTGCCCTCCCCTCCACGGTAGGGAAGCCGTCAAAGTGTTGCTAATAGCTGTTATCACTTGGGAACTGTAACCCGAAAGCAATGAGTGATACCAGGCCTTGCTGTGATTTTCTCCCTTAACTCTACTAGCCATTTTTTATGTTATTGCTGGAGGATCCCTGACACAAAGATGCTACTATTAGAGCTGAGTTTCCTAGAAGCTTTCGGAGGGTCCACATTTGCTCCCAGGAAAGTCAGAGGTAAAATTATCTAGTGGCTTTTAGCTGGCAGAGATAAAGGTGTGATGGAGCTGGGGATGAAAGGCTTAAATGTGAGAAGGGTGTGAATAGTGAACAGAAAGAGTGGTATCAGCAGCTTCTGGCCTTTGCCAAAGGATTCCAGTGGTCTGCAAGCAGAATAAGCTTACAGAAATGTGAGCTATTGATTTAATTCTGTGCATGTTATGGTCACACCTGGGATTGCAATTGAGCTCT